>NW_017535407.1:1478330-1632219 GCF_001853355.1 Bactrocera latifrons
ATTTTATTATAATTTTTTTGTTTATGGAATGGCCTTTAGCGGTCTCAGTGATTTTTTTTTTTTGGTCAAGGCTCTTTCATTGGGACAATTGGTCTTTGATTTCGATGTCAAAATCATATACCCATGATTCGCTATCACTTGTGATCCTTGTAAGCAAATCTGGTTTGCTGTTGACGTTTCCATTTCCTGAGCGACGATTTTGTTGGTCAAAATTCAGGAAAATTGGAGCGAACTTCGCTGCAACACGCTTAATTCCCGAAATTTTTAAAAAATTGCATGAACTGAGCCAACCCTTTTGTCGATGCCTTCTGCAATTTCTCTACTGGTGATTCTCCATAACAATTTTTTCACTATCTCAACATTTTCATCGGTTGTTGATGTGCTGGTGGGTCCGGAGCAAGTCTCGTCGTTCACATATTTGAAAATTGACATTGTCAACATTTGAATAGTTCTTGGGCACTTAATTCCATTTCTCACACAAAATTTAATATGAATTCTTTGATCCATTTTTTTCGCGAGTAGGAAATCTCCGAATACCCAAAACAGGTCTAATTTTGTAACTCTCACAAAAAAAAAATATTAAATATAAAATAAATCATACTTCAATATATATCCCCAGCCTCGAAAGACGTGAAATTTTGCGCAGGTATGCCTTTAGTTCAGCAGTAGAGCTTAACTGAGGCCTTTTTTTGCAAAATCGATATCGCAATATTTATATTTATCTATTGCATAAATCCCATTCAATCTGCAAAACTTTTGGTCGAGTCATCAAACTTGTAGAGATCTTGCATTATCATGGTGGAAGCTTAGACCTTTTCCATTGATCAATTGAGACCTCGTCTGTTTAAGTACATTACTTAATTTGTCCAACTGATCACAATAGTCAACAGAATTAATCATGTTACAGTTGGCGAAAAAAAAACGATCCCTTTGAAATCCCAAGAAATAGACAATATAATCTATTTTTGGTGACTATCGGCCGAAGAAGTCGTAGACTTTGATCTCTAGCTAGAAAAAGAATATAAGTTAACTACCTATTATTCGTCTCCGCTACGAATGCACTTCAAAACTGAACAACCCACAAATCGAGCATCGGAATCAACCCCAGACGTTTCATATGCTTGCAAAGAGTCGCGTTAGATGAAATTAATAGGAGTATTTCAGCAATCTCTTGAGTTGTTATTCGGCGATTTGCAACGACCAACGACTTCATTTTATCCACATCGGCTTCGAAATGCCTTCCAAGAAGTGTTGCATCCCCAAGATCGAAGTTATTATTTCTTGAGAAAAACGGGTTCTACTTTGTATGCCACAAAGAGAATTCTAAATTTTGTTTTTGGTATTGTCATAGCTGCTATCTACTCTTCTAAGCATAAGTCGCGTCTAATGCACCATAAAAATTCTACGTAACTGACACTAAAATTAAAAAAGTCAAACGGCTGTGATTTGTAAAATTTTGCATAAAACGCACTGACAACTAAGCACAGACACGCACACACACGCGTCCACGAATGTGTGTATTTACATAATTATCTGTGTATATTGTCGCCGCAATAAAAGTCAAGTGCTCCACCATTGAAAGGCCAGGCATTGAGGCATGCAAACGATGCAGCGCGAAAAAAACGAAGATTTACAAGCAATAGTACACCAATACATAGATATTTTCAAATTACTTGAATGTCTAATAATTTCATTATGAGCGCGCGGGATGAGACACGCCAACTTCAAGCGCCGCCGTAATCAACATCGCTGGTGAAGGTGGAGAAGGAGGTGCGCATTGTCACAGTTGGAATTACAAATTAAAAGAACCGAGCAGAGTGAGTGAAGCAGAGCTTCGGTGGCGACTGCAAGGCCGGGCGCGGCTGAAAAGATGCCATCAATGGGCCACTTCAAACTCAAACCGAGCAAACGCAGCGCTCAACACCCCTCAGCAGCCCTACGGAACGCGGCCCGCAGCCAATAGCGAGCAATATTAACCGGCTAAGTGCCCGTGTGCGTCTATATATATATATATGTGTGTGCGTGTGTGTGCTGTAGAATGCTGAGGGGAGCCGCTACAATTGCTCAAGCGCGCGTGCAAAGCATTATGTGCTTTCAGGCGCACTAACGTCAAACACAAGAACAAAAACAAGCACAGCAGCAACGGCAACGACAACGGGGGCCGGCAAACGTTGAGCAAGTATTTTGCGTAATTTTTACATTAAGTGCAATTCAAGCAAATGTTGCAATTGAATCGCTGTTGAATATGCAAATGAATTGAATGGAAATCCTCGCAGCGAGCCAACGAAGCAGGCAAGTATTTCTGATGTATTATGAGCATGCCACAGCTTGCTGCCACACCGGAGGAGGCGGGCTGATGGAAGAAAGTAAAAAAATGCTTGTTGAATGAAATCAAGCAACAACGCAAACAACCAACCGTCTGAGTGACTTCCAGCAATGTGCGTAGAAAAACTATGTATGAATTACAAGCAAACACAAGCACACCAACATGTCTGTGTGTGTGTGTACAGACATGTATGTGTTGAGGCTTGTGTTCGTACCTTTGCATTTTAATGTCACACTTTAATTTAAATTAATAGCCAAACACAGTCTAGTTTAATGATGTTGAAGCAGCTGCAGCAACAACAAAAACAACAGCAATAAAAATTATCATAGTCGCTCTTTATTTCGTATCATTTGCCTGCCGCTGGGCGCTGTGCGTTGTTGCGCTGAGACGGTCATTCGCCCGAAGCAACAACCGAACAAAGTGAATAAATAGACTACCGTCAAACAGAATGCAAAGCGAAGAGTGAAGCGGAAAACTATATCGAGTATTAGTAGAAAGTTACCACCTATTTTAAAATATATGTGAGACTAATTCATACAAATTCATATGTTTCGATATTTCTATACTTTCAATAGGGTATATTTTTCTATTCCCCAGAGCATGTAACACTCCGAAATGACAGAGACCTTACATAAATGATATCTATATAAATAATCAGTAAGGCGACTTTAACCATCGCCGTCTGTAAATATGCGAACTCAGTGGTTTTTTCAGGAGGGGCGGAAATGCGGAAAATTTCATTTTTGCCTAAGTGGTATGCTATTCTACCTGATTCACTGAGCGTGATTCTTACGAAATAATCGATCGGTCTGGCAACAAAGGCATCAATTGTGATAGATACACTGCTTGCAACGCTCCGAAATCGAAGCCAAAAAGCTATGGAATATTTTCGATACATTTATTCAATCATGAAAAAATGGTGGTCCGAACACGAAAGTTGACGAATAAAAGCCAACAAACAAAATGCAAAAATTTCTGCATTAGGACTTACGAAGAATACTACAGGATCTTAGTTTATACTCCTCTGTAGGATACAATCGGCGAAGATTTGTAGACGCGCTTTTTTAGAGAAGTATTGGATGGATTTCAAATGAGTTTGCTGCCAAAACCAAAGAAATGGAAAATCTTGTTGACTGCTTCATATATAGCAAGCAGGCCTTTTGGATAATGACGACGTCGTACGATATTTGGAGTTCAAAGGCAAACTTGTTCACTGGCAGTGTCATTGGGACGCTGAAGCAAAACTCAAAAGACAACAAGTAACCGACTACTGCACTGGAAACGTTGAAGAACTGCGATGTAGACCTATACCTCATAATTCATAGTTTTCTTCGCATATTCTGCAAACTTACTGTGACGAATACGAGCTCTGAATGCTCTTTTTCCGCACTTCGCCGCACGAAAACGAGCTAAGGATGAACATGCTGCAAGATAGATTGATCGGCCTAGCGTAGCGGCAACATATCATGATATTGAAGAAGTTCTCGAAAGTTTCTCAAAACTTTTTTTTTTTTTTTTTTTTTTGAAAATTTTCAATTCAATACACGAACTAACTTTGCACCCGCACGTCTACGATTGATAATGTGTTTTTTTTTATATTTTTTTTTTTTTTTTTTAAGATTTAATGTCTGCCTCAAATTAGTTTTTATACAGAAATGCCTATTGAGGAGCAGTCCCAAGTAATGGCATCATCATAAACTGGAATGTCCACACGATTGGGAAATGTCTAAAAGATCCGAAAAACTATGGTGAAACACCTCGAACAAGCCGATGACCTTTAATAAAAGAAAGGGAAGTTCGGCAAATCAGGCGTTTGGGGGTTAAAAAGAACGTAAGCTGCTCGCAAATTCAATGTCAATTGTCTCTTCCCATCTCTTTCAGTCATTACTCAACACATTCAACAAATCCTGAAAGCAAATAGCAGCATTAGATATGAAAAACCTAGACTTTTGCAGAGACACAAGTTGGCGCCATCTCAATTTGCAGAATAGGACCATTTTTGGGACACCGAATGGCAATCCGTCATATTTAGTGACGAGAAAAAGTTTAATTTGCATCGCCCCGATAGTTTTCTATGCTATCCATCGTGATATTCATGGTGAGAAAGAAACCCGATTCGTCTGAAACTTTCAAGGAGGATCGCTTATGATAAGAGCGCTTTTGGACATCATGGAAAGAGCCCAGTTTGTTTGAAGATTTTTTGTTTTTTATAATGATGTATGTATGTTAATGTCCGTAGTTAGAAATAAATGCAACATATAACATAACTGTAGCGTCAATTCCAAAATATCCAGTATATCTTGAAAAAAAAAACAGTTTGTATTTCTTATAGTTGGCGAAAAGGAAAAGGAAAGAAAATTGAAAAATCATACTACTATAGACTGCAATATTATATTTAGACAAAAATTCAGCCAGTATGGCAACCATATACATCATGATATGCCTTTTTATAAGCGTTTGATTTTTCACACTTTTCACACTAGTATGAGAACTGTCATCCATACACTTGCATATGCATTGAGGCACACATAACTGACCTGTCACAGCATGCACGCATACTATTTATATTATTTGTTGCATACACAAAGGCGCACACAAAACCAATTGCTACGCAAAGCCCGTGCCAGCTTCGTGTTGCATTAAGCGCCAAATGAATGCAACAAATGGCCGAACGACAAAGTGTTAAAACAAACGCTGCGGGATATGATCAAGCACACATACACTACTATAAACAGATATATTTACATATGTACGTATGTATCGCAGTACAAATATATAAAAATTAGAGAGCATACCCAGCGCGAAATAGCTGGGAGAAATAATAAATAATATATATAATACATTTGTATATATATTATTTTACGTTTCCGATCAATATTATAAGTTCTTACAAAATAGAATCATTTTGCTCAAAACACAAGAGAAGCACTCCAGAATCGCTTAACACTCTTACTTACATATATAACGTCAAAAGATAAGGCACTGAAAAATTTCTGGACTGTCAAGAGATAAGCAGAAACGTGAAATTAGTTTGGGCTCAATAGAAGAAAGTCATAAATACCAGGTTCTACAAAAAATTATTTCAGTTCGACACATTACAACTCAGTGGAAACTCATTAAGTCCTCCTCAATGGTATATAGATTTTCCTTAGGGTACCTTAAATTAATAGAAGTAACAGCTCACACATCTAAACACAAACAGCGTTAGTAATTTAATTGGACGTGTCTGCTGGGGAATGGGAATAGGCGAATGCATACACTATTTGTTGCATACTTTTGGCGGTTAAGCAAATATGTGGAAACAAACGACGGGATTGAAGTTATTTTTGTATCTTATTTACTGTTTCTATTTATTAAAAATATGTCTGCTTTAGAAATAGCTGAAAAGAACATGTTGGTGTCTGTTAGCAAATTAACTTCTGAACTGAATCAAAAAGTGTGCACAGATTTCTAATATATACATATGTATATAAATGAAGTTAAATTTGGTTGACTATTTATACTCTTATTTAAGAAATTAGTTATGTTGAAAGGTATCATCTCTTCTACTATCTTGAAAGCAGTCAATATCTACATATACTGCATTGAGAGATACTACCAGACAATGATCTCTGAAGAAAAATTATGTCTTCGGTGATGCAAATTCCATAGTTATGACGTACTTCTAGAAGCAAAAGATAGTAAGGCAAAGCTGGTAAGAAATTTTAATTTAAATTTTGCGCGAAAACCAATTCATTGAAATGGTTTTCTTCAGGATGGCCATCAAAATCAACTGATGATGAACACGTCAATAACATAAAGGCTTTGGGGATTAAGAATCGACGTTAGAGATCGAAAGTTTGAGATTTTACTTTCATTGTTGGAAAGATCAGTAACAGCCATTTTGAAAGATTATCTGGGCCTGAGAAAAGTGAAAGCACGATTGCTTCCAAAAACACTATTTTTTTTCGAAAAACTTTTAACGTTAACGTTAGTGAAACAAGGTCTTGAAACGTATTATTACTGGCGATGAGTCTTGGATCTACGCTTACGACCCGGAAGTAGATGATAAATCGGCCGAATATTGTTGCAAATGTGAGCCGAAGCCGAAAAAACCAAATCAAAGCAGCTCAAAAATTAAGGCTTCATCGATTTACGAGGTGTGGTGTACTCTAAATTTGATGATTTAGCTCCTTCTTCTGGCTTTTCAGCAAACACAAACGACCGCCCAAATCGCTTGGAGTCAACTGGAGACAGTAAATTTGAATAGCTACGCGCATTGAAGGCTTTTCTGGAAATTGACTTTAGCAACAGTGGTGGCAACTTTTTTCGTAAAATATTTTTATTCTGATTCTTCATCATTTCTTTCTCTTCTTCTTCTTTAACTTTTCATAAATATAGTAAAGTCACAAATCTTTCTTAAATGTTTTCTCTCTGTATCTTATGATATAATATATTTTAATTTTCGAAAAGTTGGCAATATATGCTCTTTTTCACGAGAGTTATTTGACGTCTAGTTTCTTCAATGAAAGTCTAAGCTCAGAGTGCTTTACAAGTCAGGTTAGGTTAGTTAAAAGATCGATCCTATGACAAAAGCCATTTAGGACACCCTGGATAGGTTAAAACTTCGATTTGTTGTTCTATTTAAAACTCTAAATATTGATCGTGAAGCCACTTAAAAATCGACAAAGCGCTTTAAGTGTAACGCGAATTCTGGAGATGGCTAATGTCAATTTTGGCTAACTCTTTTGGTTCGCCGAGAGTATGACTACCGATATCTTACAGCTAAAACTTCTAAAAGGTTGACAATAGAGTAAAAAGTTCGTCACTGCTTTCTCTCCACCTGCATGCTTACAAATTTATTAAGTAGCACCGCATTAGACCAAATGTAGTTTGTTCAGAATCAGTGGATCTCCAGCGTTTTATTCTATGACAGATCACACATTCGTACACTACCAAGTTCTTGACAGGCATCTGCTAAGTTCACGCCGAGCATGACAAAAACGGAAACCCAACTCGTTTCATTCCGATTTCATTCACAAGAGCATGTCCTCTCAAGAAGTCATAAAATAATTTCTTTCCTAAAGTGGACAAAGTGCCAAAGACATATTTTCTAGAAACTTTTTGTTTTGAGTTCCATGTGCATTATCGGCTCTCCTTCTACAGAAAATTGTGGGAATTACTTTGTTATTCCATATGCGATATAACTTGTCGCATTTTGTTATATAGATATTTATATGAAACAATTAAAACAAGCCCTTTCCCTAAATTTTATTCCATTTCCATTCCCTACAACGCACCACATTTACATTCCCTTACATCTGCAATCTCCCTCACAGCTTACCAAACCCAGTGATGATCATTTAAATCACCTGCGGCACAATGCGAATTAAATGTAAGCATTACTTGTAGCAACAACAAACAAAGCAAAAGCAGTGGAAGTGCAATTGAAATGGCATTAATTACCTGACAAATTCTGCACTGTGGCATCTCTGTAGCTTGTCTTTTCCATTAGCTTGAGTGCCTGGCCGCATTGTTTGCGTCTTGTCGGATATTCACTCTTCGATAATTCGTGGCGCACGCCTGAATTGCAAATTAAAACCACCAAATCCTCAGAGCCGCCAAGAAATGGTATTTGGAATGTTTCCAGTGAGCTGCAAAGACAAGCAGATTTTATAATAGAAGCAACGAGAACAATTAGTGCCAAACTCATGCATATTCCTTCAAGCAAAGAGACACTAATGCAGAAATGCAGCAAGATACACTAGCGAACAAAATAAAAAATATATTTATATCTGAAGAAAATAAATATTTGTGGAAAGAGGTATATGAAAAACCTCGTAGTAGGGAAAGTTAATAAAAGGATTTTGTTTACAGCTTCATACTTAGAGAGTTAGTGAGGAAATAGTGTAATTCACAATGCCATAAGTCTACAGCTCCTTAAATATGCGTTTACGTACCTTTAAAAGATATTTTCAAAATAGCTGGTAACACTTAGTAGCATGCATATAGTAAACTCAGTTATTTAACCGTTTCTTACTGTTGACTTAAATAACCGCAAGAAGTCTTTTAAAATAAGGACAAATATTTTTTAAAAAGTCTTCCTCTTAGAAAAAAATATGTATTGGTTTTGCTTAAGAGATTATATCCACTTGTGAATTAACAAGAAATCGTTATTTTTTGCACCTATATCGAGCACACATGGATTTAGAAATATTATCCGACAATTTGAAGTTATTCAAGAAAATAGTTTGATTTTAAAATATTTTAACTTCCAAAACTTTAAACGTTGTTATTAAAGTTGACTGATAAACTTGAAATTTTCACACTAAGACTATTCGATATATTTTTCAGGTAAAGATCAAAGAAACAATATTTGAGACAATAATACCGATATTTAATCCTTTAGAGCAACTATAAATTTTTTCCAATTTTTTTTGTATTTTTTTTTTTTATAAAAAATCTATCCTTTGACTACTCTTCGATCATTACTTCCATATAGATATCCATCTAGTAATATTTTTTTTTCTGATAATTTTAAGCAGAAAAATCTTCCTCACCACCCGACATCCTTTTCTCGGAGGCCTTTCTGGAGTAGACGGACAGAATCAAGCCATTTATCGATTCTACAACGTAGTCAAGAATTAGAACGCTCTCAAACCACAACCTGGCGAATTGAAAAAGGAACACCTTGAGTACGAAAACAGTTCTTTTCAGAAAATCGTTTTCTCCGATGAGGCTCACTTATTTTGAGTGGTGCGTTAAATAAACAAAACTGTCGATTCTGGTGCGAGCAAAATCCATAAATTATTCATGAACAACAATTACATTCACTTAAATTGACAGTTTGGTGTGGTTTTTGGGCATGAGGAATCATTGATCCGTTCCCTTTTCAAAATTACTTTGAATTATGATGACACTGTTATTGTCAGTGGAGAGCGGTAGAGATCGATGATAATCAACTTTTTATCACGTCAACATGTTGTTCCAACAAGACGAGGCTACGCACCATACACCACGCGCAACAATCAAATTATTGTGAGAAAAATTTGCAGATTCGATTATTTCAAAAAATTGTGACATTGAATGGCTTCCAATAAGTTATGATTTAACACCACTGAACTACTGCATGAAGTTATTTGAAGACATTAAATCGTCGAGGTGATCAATATTTCAAGAAGCATTTGTCCAACTAGACGTTATTCGAAAGCTTTTCAAACCTTTAATCACTTCAGACGCTTTCAGATAGTATATGAGGAATAGTGACGCTTAAAAGTATCTCAAGCTACAGGTATGTGATTAATTTATTATTATAAGATAATAATTTTGTTAATTTAGTATGCAAAAAATAGTGTTCTATGGTGGCGACCTTGATATAACCAATATCATAGCACTAACTTCACACTTGTTTTAGGTCTCTCTTCCACTTGAAGTAGACCTTTTGCATTTGAAGACTTATTATTTGAGTCTTAAATCAAGTTGTCGTCCTTATGAACTAGCCCTTAGATGCATTAGATTGTCATCTATCGGAATAATATTTATATCGAATTTTATAATGAAGAAATTGAATTCTCGGGCATGGAGTACTGTTTTTTTTTTTTACCTAACACGAATGCTGTCAGCTCGGTTCCAGTTACCTTCAATCGACTGTTTTGTGAAGTATGCTTTAGAAAAATATATTTTGACCAAAAAGTTGGCAAATACTTTCCTGCTAATGATTCTTTATTTAAGCGTTTGATAGCTGCCAAAATAGTTTGTGATTGGGTCGATAATATCTGATAGAAGCGATAGCAAATAACGGAAGAATAGTTCTTCGATCTTGCTTCGGGAAAATTTTAAGAGAAGTGGGAGCGAAAAGGTAGAGCTTTCTTACTTCACTTTAAAGCTTTCAAATAGTACATTTAATTGTGATTGCCACTAAATTTATTTCTGGTTTTTCATTTGTTCCTAAATTTCTTTCTATAAATTCCTTTTTTTTAATTAAGTAATTTAATCGACACATTTTTTTTTTCTTTTTCTAAAGATTCTGTGATTGAAAAGAGTACTTTGCTAAGCCGGTTGATTATCAAACCAGCTAAGATTCTAAATAACAGTTACTTCAATTCTAGCATATCTATCCATAAGCTTAGTTAGCACATCGTAATTTCTGTCACTATTCTAACAGTTAATTCGTTAACATATACTTTCCATATTCAACACTACCAGCAACCCAATCCTGCTACCTTCTCATACACATACATGTATGTGCAAGTATATCTTCATACATGAATTCGCTCATGTGGTCGCTTGAGGCCACCACCTTTGCATAAATTAGCCAGTCATTGTGGCTACTTTTGTTCGGTTGAAGAAAGAAATGCGAGACCTAAAAACGACAACAAAAAAGCAAAAGCAATTAGGTTCGAGCAAAAAGCAAAAACAATGTTCGGTAGGTGATGCAGATTGTTTTTGCCAGCAATTCAGCAAATAGTTTTAGCAAAGCAATGACATATTCCCTCACTTAACACACAAGAACACAAACATACTCACACGCTGCATATGGTTGGCAAACACAGGCGAGCAGAAAGCTTATAACTGCAACGTAATATATGGATCCGCATATGTACAGTATTATATATATATTTGCTGGTGACTACCTATGTTGGATGCACCGTTATAGGGTTTTCAATGACGACAACAAAATCTCTATTTTCAGCCAGTTGTCGATGGCCATACATACATACAACTGTACAGTATATATCCACATAGTTCCAGCTATACTCGCACTTGGCCATTGTCCATGCAATGCGGCTTCCGTCTGCCGGATTTTAAGCATTGAAGCGCACAAAAACGACGACCACAAAAACCACTTGGGCCACTGTCAGCTTCAGGTAGTCGCCAGAGGAGCAAAAGACAATGCATGTGAAATAAATAGGTGACAAAAAATTAGATAGCGGAAGTAGTGCTTTGGAATGGCAAGCAGCCGTTGCACAGAGGAAGGAGCCGGAAGTGTTGCAAGCGCTGGCCGTAAGGAATGAATTACATTGAAAAAGCTGTAAATGAAGTTAGTTAAGCGCATATGTTGGCTCAAATTCGAACGAAAATGGAAATGAAGGAGTGGAAATTAAGGTAGACGCTCGAAATGGTGAGCGGGTGTGGCAGAAAATGAGATGTTAGGGTACTGTAATCACTTGTGTGGTGCGCTGAGACCAGCATCAGCTGTTGCGGCAACAAACTGGGTTTATTTTATTGAGATTGCAAAGCGTTTTGAGTGAAAAACTGTGTTACGCATAGAATTTATGCACTGATATATATATTCGATCGTATAAAGAGTGAAAGTAAGAAAGGTATAAATAAGTAATGTTTGAGAAAAGTGGTAAAGAGAGTATAAATACGTATACGGTGAGCTTAGGAGTCAAAGTGTTTATCGTCTAAGAGACAGCGCTACGATCATAGTGTGGAGTCATAGTAGTAAAGCTATCTTACTAAGAGTATAATGAATTCCTTTTATGGTGAGTACAAAATAAGCTGAGATTCCTTTGTCCCTCTTTAGAAATAATATGAAATGGACCACAATCCATCGATTAGAAGAGACAGTTCAAACAGATAATTGGGCTCGCCAGAGATAAAGTAAAACTATTTTTAACATTGTATAGTGGTCACAGCAAGGAGGTCGTGTCGAAGATACATTCCTGCAAATAGGGGAAGATTGCCTCCAATAGTCCAGTTACATTTTAGCCTTCCTTAATGCACTTGGATTAGTTTCTGTGATATGAGAGAGGGGAGGGCAGTTTCCTCGCAAGTCGGGTCTTCATCCCGGGATTCCAAATCAGTCCAGTGTTATTTCCAGCTACTGCGACAACAACAAACACAACAACAGGAGAGGCACAATCTAGATCTATTTACCAAGAGAAACTATGAAAATATGCTGACTCCGAACATAAGCTTTAAAAATAATTTGTATTTAATAAAATATTTCCAAGTTATAAAGAAAAAACAAAGAATTTCTTGAAACTACTTAACCTAAGCAAACCACATTAAATAAAAAAAACTGTATGATATGCAGTCTCTAACCAGTAGTTTTACAATGCACCCAACAAAATTGTAGGAGAGCAGAATTATTCAAAATTAGTAAAGCTAATAATAAATCAGCATAACGTGATGTATAAGCATCGATTAGCTCGTGCCAACTAATATTGTTTGAAATAAGTATGAATCGTAAGCTCAAATAGTCAGCCGACTATCTTCTTTTTCCAATACAAGCCACTGATATATCCTACGTGTTAAGAATTTATCAAAAATACACTAGTTTCAAACTAGTTCCAGCCTAGTTCATATCAGAAGCTATTTTTTGTTGACAATTCCTCTATATTTTATTTGTAAAGTAATCCTTCTGCTCATATTGCAGTTTTCTTACTAGTTTACAACTAGTTCGTTTTTCCAGACTAATTTGGTATTTCAATGCAGGGTAAGAGTACCCCTGTATTGGTCACAATACACATACAAATTTGTATGTATGACAATTTGATACATTTATTAAATACTATATTACATGAATATTTCATTGCATTGTCATTGTTGTTGGAAAATTTTAGTGAGAATTGTTTAAAGTACGTTGGTTGAATGCTTGGAGTCGAGTGAATTTTGTTAAGCAAATATGAATTAAAATAACCCGAAAATTTTTGAAAATATGCAAATACACAAGTACAAGCATAGTATTTTCAGAGAGTAGCGAGAAGTAACTTGAACTAACTTTAGTGAAATTCTGGCAGCTTTTATACGGATACTGTATGGTGTATTTGAAGCATAATTGTTTTATTCAGCTCCTAAAGCTTTTTGAGCAAATTTACTACAAAATAGAACTTCAACATAATGCTATTTTAATATGCTAAACTCACTAAATTTCCTTAACTGGTCTGAAATTCTTGAGAGTAACACATATTATGCATATATATCGAGCGCTAAGTAAAGTCAATTTGGATGCTTGATGAATGCTGAGTATTCTCTGTTAGAAATTAGATTTACAAATATCAAACCAGGTCATAAATGGATTGCTGTAGACCGATTTAATAAATACTGCATTCAAATAAAGCAAGCAGCGCAAAATATTTTCACTTAGTAGCGGATATATTTAATAAAAAGATTGCCAGAATAAGGAAATTCACTATAAGCACATATATTCTACATAGATTTTTTAGTGAACCGATTTCAGCACCAAATTATAGTATATTCAAAATTATGCTTTCATTTAATTTTGCTAAGAAATCTTGTATGGAAATATGTTTACGGCATAAAGCCATCCATTTATGAAAACTCATATATTGAGTAGTCGAATAGTTCTAGGAGTATCCAAAGATTGTATAGTTTGATATTTCTACCTGTAGTTCTCAAGTTTTTTATATTGAAAATCGTTATCATGAAAAAGAGAAGAGAATAAGAGAATAATGAAGTAGGATAAAAATTGTTAAGTCTTATATATTTTAGGTCAGTCTGGGTGGTTTAGATGCCACTTATATACCAGTTTGGCTCCATAGCGATGCCGGATGTACAGCAGTGCCGTTTCTTATTTCACAAGAAGTAGTCTGTCTTCGATTGACACTATATTGAAGAGGTTCTGAGGCCTGCCTATCGCTACCTTGTACAGCGGCTCATGCCATGTGACCACCAAATTTTTGACGCGTTGCTTTGCTGACAACTGACAAGTACGCAAAAACATATCCAGGGTCTCCCTTTTATGCAGTAATCATGATTTATTAGCCTCATTTTGCCGGCGTGAACTCTGGGTAGGAAGTTTATATATTTGAGATAAACACCTTTGCTCATGATTTTTGCAATGCATGGGCTTGCTATTGCCAAATTTAAAGTAATCTTGTTCCCTATCACAATTGCTTTGTCACCTGGGACCCAGTAAAAGTGAATACGCTTGCTCCATGTGGCACTTTCCCTTACTGTCCTGCTTCCCAAGAAATTTCTGATTGATATTTGAAACGAGTTTAAGACCTTAGTAACTATCTTAAGTTAGTAATCTGGTAACTTATGCCCATTTTTATGACTTTTTGGAGGGTGCTTTATTAAAGGAAAATAAAAATGAATTATCTTGAATATTTAGAGTGTTTTTTATTTACATATTGAAAATATAAAACAAAAAAAATTATTTGGAAAAATGTAATACTTTATTATCGAAGCTGGAACCTAAAAAACAAAAGCACGTGGATAGCACAGGTGATTTTGGCTCTTGATATTATCTAAAATCAAATATTCTTGATTATTTTTAATCTATAGACATGTCGTTATGATCGGAACTACTGGTGTTAAATTTCATGGGTGAATAACAAAATGGCTGACTTTGAGAAAAAAAGTCCGTTTATTTTAGCAAAGAAATGGTTGTAACACGAAAAGTTAGGGGTGAAAAAAATTATCGTTAGTACCGACGAGAGTGTGTAAAACAGCCTGTTAAAATTTGAAAACAATCGGTTCAGTACAAAAAAAGTTAGGACCCGGACCAGACCCGACCAGAAAAACAATGTTTTAAGAAAAACGTTTTAAAGTTCGGTCGACCTTAACCACGCTAAGACCAAAACGCGCTCGTTATAACTCCCGAAATATTTCGAATTTCTTTCTGAAATTTTTACAGTATATTCTCAAGACACTGCACTTTCAAATTAAGCAAACAAAATTTCGATTTTCTGAACCCAAGTTACCAGACTACTACCTTAACGTACGCAGATTCGAACTCTGGCGTTGTCTGCTTATGCATTAGAGGCTAGCAGCCTTGGCTTTCCCAATAGCAAACACCTCTACCTGGAATATAGTACAGTGGTCTGGCAACGGAAAAAATTATCAAATACCTAATTTCGGTCAGTATTTTATAGTTTAAGGTTTAATGAAAAACAAATGGTACCAATTTTCTGAAAATAGAAAAATTCACTTTTCACTCAAACAAAAATAGAAAAAATTAGAAAAACTTTAAATACACTACAAACTACTTTTCTACTACAAAATACAACTCACCGAGCTATCTCCAACAAATTCTACAAATAGCAGCTAAATATTCACATTATTATTGCCATAAAAATGGCCGCGTTTGGCAGCATAGAAAAATTTTGTGCAGCTTTGCAACATTTTTTATGCCACACTGTCTGCCAAGACAATGTTTGCGCTTTTTTATTGTGCTGCGCAAACAAATTTATTTACATAAATAAAATGCAAAAGCGAAACACACACACGTGCTGTACTAATAAACAAGCGCACACTAGTGCAGTGCAATGGCACGAATGTGCTCCGGCGGCCGGCATGGCGTATACGCGATATTATTATTACAACGTTATTTTTCTCGCGCAAACCGCCATATAAGCGCGCAACTTTTTCAATTTCACAGCCGCAGCAGCAGCTTGGCATTAGTAATGTGTATAGTGGCATATATGTATGTGTGTGTGTAGAAAGTGAGTGTGAGTGTGTGTTAAAGCGCTGCGGTTGCCAGCCAGCTGACGCTATTCCTCGTAAATTTGTTGCTGTCTGTCGCAAAATTTTTATAAAAAATATTACTTTTATTACAATTTTTATTTTTTGTTTTTTATCATAATTCGCCATACAAAGCACATGTGTTGTTTCTATTGTTTCTGTGGGGTTGCTGCAGCGCGGCCATTGCAAAGCGCCAAAGTAGTCAGTACGTTGCATTTTTTATGATTTTATTAGCTGATTTCGCATAATTTGGCATTTATTTATTTATTTACTTTTTTGATTTCATTAATTTTGGTTTGAGTTGCATCTGTGTTAAAAAATCGCGCATTATCAGCGCATTTTGGCCTTTGTTAAGACAACAGATATGCTGTAATGCCCATATGAGCATGTGTGTGTAAGTCTTTTGTATGATTTTACGGCTGCACTGTGTGAGCATCTCTATGACTACTCGATTGTGCTGAGCTGTGTCGTATTCAGAAGTTATTAAATTATATAGAGCGTATAGTACAATAAAAAGTTAGTTGGCTGTAAAAGGTCACGTGTGGTGCGATGAACTGACAAAACTAAAGTTAAGCATGAAAATTAAATACAAAAGCTGATTCAGTTGAAGTTAATTAAATGTGCCCGAAATGAACGTAAGAATGTAAAGGCATGATATTACTAAAATATCGCAAAGACTTGACCTTTCACTTATCAGCATATCCTTGGTATGGGTAGCAACTTCGTACACAATAATCACTAACTACATACTTCACATATTTTCGAAGTTTCGTTAAAAACAACCTTGAACTAGTTCCCAACAAGTACGGTATTGTTAACCACACAAGCATGAACTAACCTCAAAAAAAGATTCTGAAAGATTGCCAACGAATGGAATGCTCAAAGTACTTATTAAATCTGTACAATATCTGTGATATTATTTATTTATTTATTTATTTAGTAAGTCTATGAACATTAAWTCTTACAGACTAGTGGAGAAATTAGGATGCAAATTAGAACTCTAAAAAAAACTTAATTACAATTACATAGATAGATAACTTAAATTAAAAAACAGAATTGAGGGTATTAATGAAGGATACCCTAGAGTGCGAAAAATCAAGAAGAACTTTTCGGAAATCGAGTTAAACTCACGCATAGCACGCTTGAGAGGAGCATATTCAGCGAAATTAGTACTTTCTTTTTTGTAATAAAATGGAAAAATATATCTGAGAGAACGCTGAGGAGTATTGAAGTTAATTTTCCCTAATAAATAGGGACAGTCAATACTTCCATTAATTACATTGAAAATAAATGAAAGCCAGGGAACAGACCGTCGATTATCTAGTAATTTAAGAGGTAAAAGCAATAAACGAGATGCGTACAATGGTATGGGGTCGACAAACTTTAGGGAGCGAAGAGCAAATTTAAGAAAAATTTTTTGAACACGCGCGTCTACAAATGAGCACTGCGTACTCCAAAATGGACCGAACAAAGCATGTATACAGTAATTTTAACGTGTAGGGGTCGGAAAAATTTAAAGCATTTCGACGGACAAAGCCGAGCACAGAGAATGATTTCGAAGTGATATAGTTGATGTGATTACTGAAAGAAAATCTGTTGTCAAAGATTACCCCAAGATCTTTGATTTCAGTAACACATTTTAGGACGCAATTAGAAATATTATAACTTGTAGATAAGATGTTACGTCCACTACCATAAGAGATCTGAGAGCATTTGTCTAGATATTCAGAAAAAGCTTCGACTTCAGGCACCAATCATAAAAAGCATCAATATCACATTGAAGTTTGAATACATCTTGAGAGTTTTTGATTATTGCAAAAATGTTTAAGTCATCTGCGTATAATGAAAAGTTAGCGAAAGAGAAGCAAAAGTAAATGTCATTGATAAACAGCACAAGAGAAGTGGACCCAAGACGCTTTCTTGTGGTACTCCCGAAAACGCAATGAATGAATCAGATGACATTCCATCGACACTGACAACGCATCGTCTATTGTGCAAATATGATTCAATCCACTGCAAGAAGACCGAATGAAATCCTAAAGAAGATAGTTTTTTAATTAGAATATTGTGTGAAACYTTATCAAAGGCCTTAGAGAAATCTGTGTAGACACAATCTACCTGAAATCCAGCGGAGAATGAGACATACAACCTCTAAGTTTGAAACAGTGGAGCGCCCAAAGATAAACCCATGCTGATTGACATTAATTATTGATAAAATTCCCAGAGGAGAGAGACTTATTGAAGATGAGCATGAGAGGATATACAAAGGCAGTACAATTTTTTATAAGTAGAGGTGGAAGCCCATCCAAGTTCAATATGGAGGAAGACTTAATATCACAAATAGCTTTGCCGATTATAGTCCATAGTATCAAAGATCGCCTAATCGCCACGCTTAACAATTTGGCTTCTTAAATATACTATATATCTTCCAACAAATGTTTGGAATGGCTTATCGGTTAAAAAAAAAAAAACAAAAAAAAAAAAACTACATTCCCTTACAATTACAGGATTCCTCCGGATATCTCTGTCGAACACCTACATAGTGAGGCTACATACGTTTCTTATGCACTTCCCTCGAGGCAGTTTTTGATGGGATGTTTTCACAGAAAACAAACGGAAAGCTCGAGTAACCCCGCCATTGTCGTCGTCTTGTTTGCTGGGTGTAACAAATAGCATTTCATACATACCGTAGTTTTATACGAGAAATAATAGCGGAGCTAATTATTAAAATTTGCTCAAGATGGCTATCGCGAGATGATGGACTCTCTGCAGCCTATTGAAATAATGGTAGATACTTTTTTCAATAGTTTTTTATGACGAACCAAGGTTTTCGACCAAATTTTCTTCAAGGATGAGGTTCATTTTTAGCAAAACATCACGCATATTATTCCGTCATTGAAAATTGGACTCAATCGACCGACCATCTAAAACGCAACGCCGGCCAACATTTGAAAGAGATGATCTTCCAAAAATAAATACCAAAGGATGTTCTCGCCAATGATAGCAAGCATTCACCATTAAGTTTGAAGCATCTTTATTAAGAAAAGAAAGTAGGGAAACTCGAAATGGATCACCTTTTACATATATGTTATATATACAGAGCTGAAAAAATAGCTGAAGAGTTTGATAACAAAACATCATGTACAATATATTCAGCCTTTAGTCGATTTACTGGCAGAAAATTGACGAAATTTTAAAAGTTTTTCACCAGAATTTTGTTAGTACAAACATTATATGCAAGCTTCAATGAAACCAAAACATACAGAAATCTACTCGGGATTACATTCTAAGCAGCTCATAACACCTCCTACGAATTTTTCTATTTTTCTACAAAAAATTATTTAACTCACCGACAATCAATCAACAGTGCATTACCCCTTTGGCCGGCAACCGAAATCATTTGGTCCATAATACCACAAGGCATACCAGCGAACTTGTGCTCAGCGGCTTGGCAAACTAAAGCGCGTTTCTGGTTGCTGTAAAATTTAAACGAAAAATAAAAATTAAAATTGAATAAAAATTAAAACAGAGCGAAAACGAAGGAGCCAAATTGTTGGCATGCCAACCAAGCCAAAAAAAGCAAATATTATGTAATATATACAAAAAAAAAAGTTGCACAAAGAATGCTTGATTACTAATTTACTCACCTTGCAAGTTGTTTGTTAGTCAACTGCTCCATAAACGTCACAGTGGCCACCTCAACTGCAGCACTGGAAGACAAGCCGCCGCCCACCGGTACATTGGAGGCAAACACGGCATTGAAGCCGGGCAGCTGACCTTCCAGTTTCGATTCGACGGCAAAATGGTAAATCACACCTTTCACGTAGTTCGCCCATCTGTAAGGAGAGAGAAAGAGAGGAAGATAATGCAATTGCCGAAATTCTCAAAAGTGCATGGCAAAGCTAAAGTTCTCTGCTGCATGGATGGACAGGCGGACCACTGGTCGGCTATTCAAAGCGTATTTAAATTTCCAAGTTGAAATTTGCTTTTTGCCACTGACGAATTTACCGTTTTCAGATGGCTTGGCGAAATCTCAGCATTGATTACAAATACGTATACAAACACACACACACACACATTGCTGCATGTAAACCACTTTCAACTCGTTTTTGCATTTCCTTTGTGGCTTCACAGTTGAGTAGTTGAACTTTACAATTCGACCACATGTATTTGCACACACGCACACACACACACAAACCGGATTGCACTTGCTTAACTATGTTTGTTATATGCATGTTTGTATGTGTGTGTGCTTATGAATTTCTAACGCCACATTTCTCTGCCTTTTACTTTGCCTTGTTTATTTGTTTATTTGGTCGGCAAATGCTCTCCTTTCGTTCACTTGACAGCACATATCAGGAGAACGGGCCAACCATCCGGCAAACGAGTTGACAGCCTGTCAGAAAGCACCATTCACCAACTTTTTGTGATGCACAAATGCGCTCATTGCAATGTACGGCTGTATGCATGTGTGTGTAGGTTTGAGTTAATGCCAAGAAAACCGAACTATGTTAAATACTAGAGCATTGACCATTGGTGGCTTGGAGTTGTAATGCAAGCAACTGACTGTAATCTCATTGCGATTTTGAGGGTTTCTAAAGGACTTCTAATAAGTGCATGTATGGCAAGGAAAACAATAAGTGTAGTAGTATAAATTGTGGACATATCGCCTCCCTAAAAGCTTTGAAGTTTTTGTATAAAATATTTATCTAAAACAACTGCAGGAATAAAGTCCTCTCCCGACAAACAAAGACCAAACTATACAAGTCCCTCAACATTCCTGCTGTTGTGATTGTTGTATCGGCAGAATTCTGCAAAGTTGACAGTCCTTGAATGGATAAACAAATTTAGGTTCAAGTGGCAGCCGCTGCGCGGACTAGGTCTTGTTGTCCGGATGAAACAAAACTCCACTGCTTTAAAGGTTTTCGACCTCAGTACTCGCCGATGGAAGCAGAGGAAGAGGAAGACCTCCATTCCGTTGGAGGGATCAAATGGAAAAGAACCTGGCTGCATTTGGTATCTCGAATTGGCGTCAAATAAGGAAAATTAGAAACGGTTGGCGCGCTGTTATTAAATCGGCTATAACCGCGTAAGAGGGGCAACGCCAGTCAAAAAGAAGAAGAAATACATTCCTGGAATAAACTACAAAGACCTTTGACGTTCAATGTGTATAAAACGTGCTTCTATACAATCCTAAATAATATACTATATTCTCTACATAATTATTAGATTAGGTTGTCAAAAAAGTCTTGCGGTATTTTCGCTAGTTGGCGCTGAGAGCGCGTAGTTCTAGTTTTATTCGTCCCATCGGGTCATGCTATACCTTTTTGGAAAGCTCATTTCACGCGCTAACACATGGTTGATTGATTGTCGTTTCTTTTAAGTCGTTCGTGAGCTATAGTGTCGCAAACATGGAGCAAAATAAAGAGAAAATACGGCATATTTTAGAGTACTACTACGATAAAGGCAAAAATGCATCTCAAGCCGCCAATAAAATTTGTGCAGTTTATGGACCCGATAATAACGGTCGCCATTCACGGTTACATTCTCACTGGCATCATTTTTGAAGAAATATGTACTGATAAATTATTATGTCGAAACAAATTAATTTGGAAGCATCAATAAATAATTTGCGTCTTATAAACAAAATTACGTTACTTTTGGAGTACCGTTGTAAAGCATTTAAACTCGACCGAGGGGCTGAGAGTCGCCTCAAGTCCTTTCTGTGTATGGTTATATATTTTTGCATGATTTCAAGCTGAGAGGTTTGAGGTGAGAAGTATAACTAACTGCCACCCTAATTTCAAATTTCGATATGAAGTAAAGTATGAATTTTCACATACAGCGAGGAGAACACACAAAGAGCAACGGTGTCCATGCACACCCGTAGAAGCAAACACACACATTCTCTGATGCCAAGGCTGCGGCTGTGGTGCATTTTCGTTTCTACTTTCATTTTATCCTTATTGTTTTCTGCTTTCATTTGAGAAACACGCACACAGGGCGATGTTGATGTTGTTGTCACAGAAGGTACACACATACACACACACGAAAAACCACAAGCCCCGATGACAGGTGATGGACGCCAACGACAATTTGCAAAATTTCGGAAAGAAAAGTAACCCGACGCGTGGCTAAAGAGCGGCCTGTTGACAAATATACATACAAATATGTACATATGTATGCATATAAGCGTGGGAGCAATGAAATTGGGTGAAAGCGGTCCACCTAACAAGGAAGTAAACAATAACAGCGGATAGTTACTAAGGTAAGAGTGTTCAGGAGATGAGCGAGAGGAGACACACATACCTTATAATACACATAAACGCACATACACAC
Organism: Bactrocera latifrons; assembly: GCF_001853355.1. Classification (NCBI taxonomy): domain Eukaryota; kingdom Metazoa; phylum Arthropoda; class Insecta; order Diptera; family Tephritidae; genus Bactrocera; species Bactrocera latifrons. The sequence goes on from NW_017535407.1 coordinate 1,500,412, forward strand.
ACAGATTTATGTTACACTGTTATTCCACACTTAAATTAGAAGCCGATATTTGCAGAGTTCCCTACAAAATTTAAAGCTTGTCTACACTTCAGCTTACTAAGAAACTACTTACTTTGGCAATTCGGGTTTCAGATTCAATAATGAGAACTCCACTTGCTTTGGATCATCACAGCCAGCACAGTGTGTGAAGACTGAGGCCTTATTGTCCGCTCGTCGACCGCCAACGACCAGTGTCACCATGGGCAGCGCCTAGAGAAACGTGTAATGAAAGAGAGGAGTGAGTAAGAAGTAAAGTAAATGCAATCATGTAAAGAAAAGCTCACAAAAAACTCTGCTAATTAAGGTAGGAAAATGAATAGCTTGCTAAAGCATAGAAGAATTTGGGCAGCGACATGCCGAAAAACAAAGCAAAGATTTAATACGGTGATTAAAAAAGTTGCCTCCTTTGCTCCTTATTTCATACAATGCTTTCTAATTAGTGATTTTTTGTCGACGCTTCCACTACGCTATCTGGTAGAGTTTAGAGTATAGTATTTGTAGGTATATCACCTCACTTGCTTGCCTTTGTCTGTTGCGACCCAATTTCTCGCAGCGGTTTAATTAAGCGCTCAAAAATTCTATCAAAAACTAGTTTACATGTGTGTGTAGGTTTGGCAATTGCAACTCACCATCGGCAGCACGAAGCCGTCATTGTAGTCAATATGTTCGCCAATCAAATTAACACGTCCGGGAGCGCAGCAGGCCACTTCTGGATCGTCGCCAAAGAGATCATGATATGTCGATTTGGCCAATGCCAAAATTTCTTCGTACGTGGCTAACTTTGTGACTGCGGGCATTTTTATATTGTCTCAAGTTACACGAGCACTTGCTGTTGCTGGCTGTTACTCTGCGCGCTCGGGTCAATTGGCAAGGAATGACGCCTGCTGATTGTGGGTAATTAGTGGCACGTGGTTGAATCTTTTTCTGTATTCTTTTTTTTTTTTACTTTTGTTGAGACTTGATATTCCGGCAACTGTTTCGTTTTGAAATTGCGCTGATTCTTGTATTTACTAAAGACTGAAATGAAAATATGAAATAAATATAGAGAAATTATTGTTATATTATATTAAATCTTATTTGGTTCTTAGTGACTTTCATTTCATTTAATTAAAATGAAATTTTTTTTTTTGTTTTTTGTAATGAAAATTTTTCCATCGAATCATTCTACAAATTCTTACTACACTCGCCTATATGAATTAGTAGACTAAGAAGAGGGTAAAATTGATATTTCGGTTGAAAAATTTAGCATAAACTTGTATCTTGTTTGATCGTAAGAGGGTATGTCTAGGAACAAAGGCTTTTGGGAGAGTGTTATCTTGTAGTTTTCAAGACTTCCATATCGCATGGAAAACGAGTTGGATTGCACTCCATTTTATATAATTCAGAAGGTGCGGCTTAAATACCAGATATTTGTAAAATAATATATTTAGTACTCTATCGACAGTTTAATAAAATTTCAACGAGCATAGAAGCACTAGGCAAAGGCAAGAGAACGAAATATATGGTGTGTATAAGTTCAAGTTATGGAAAGATTTTTCTCATGCAAACGGTTTTTGTTTTTGGTAACAAAAGAACGACGATCGTGGATTTACGAGTATGAGTCCGAAAGTAAAACATAATGCAGTAGACTGCATAGTTGTTTCAATCTTCAATCTGAGTAGCAAATGTACTTCGACAATTGGTTCAGACGCATGCAGATGGGATATATCTTAAGGGGTTACATGGGTTTACAGATCTAAAAAAATCGACTATTATGTTATTAACTGCTAGAACATTACTAGAATATTGTCCACAATTTTCAAGTGGATCCGTGCAATAGTTCCGGAGATATCGTCTTGAGATTTTGTGCCCTCGAAGCTCCTTCGTCCAACTTCTAAGATAAGGTTTTAACTAAAATACGTATTTTTTCACATTAGTTGATCCTGCAAGGAGTTATCCTGACAACGCGGGCGTTTATTTCTTCCGAGGGGTCACCGGAAATGGCGTCGCAATGATTGAGTTTAATATATTTTTGTCGAAAAAAAAATTAGAATGAAAGAAAATCATTGAAAAATTGCATTTTTTGTCATCCAACCCGTTGATGGCGAACATTTTGCAAAACAATAAAGCAATTTTCGATTGTGATATTCGATATCAATAGCTTCCGGATTTTGGATTTGGATGACGATCGCTAAACACTAGTCCTTCATGGAGCTTCATATTAAAAAAATTGAGTTATGTTCATCTATACGCTCTGGATGAGTTAATCCACGTTGAAAGTTTCAAAAAAAATAGCACGAAAGTGTTAGAGATTTAATTCCATTTTTTAGTCGAAAAAAAAATTTTAAGTTACTGTTAACAACAAAAAAGACGCGCGTACGTCAAAACGTTCTTAATATGCATCAAAAATACTAAACTTAACCATAAAATTGTAAGTATCGGGTTGGAACACAAGCGGTGCCAAATTCAGAAATATAAAAGGCAGCCTACGTAAGGTGCAACAAAAATCTCGGCGAGTAAATAATTCTACGCCTAATAATAAGTGCACTTTTAGAAGCTAACTGCTTACATTAGTTTAAGAATTGATCAGAGTGAACACACGCACCTCAAAATCTGTTGAATGAGATCAGCGTCACTCTGACTAAACTTAACCGTACTTCATATACACATTTTGTATTTTTTTAATTACGATGCGAGGCAAGCTACAAAAACTCAGTTTCATATATATTCAGCTTTGCTTGATGGATGGTTTTTTTAATAAACAAATTAAATATAATACAAAAAGTAAAAAACTTGCTGAAGCAAATAAATCCTTTTTTTATGGTAGTTTTTAACTTTTTACCGCATATTAAATTGAAAACCCAGCCACAAGCAATTGGATTTAAACACATACCGGGAAACACGTTACGGGCTCCTCCCGCCAGTGAACTCAGTGAACAAAGAGTGAATAAGCAACTTAGTCCATAAGCACTTGGAGTCATAAATTCACACACACAAGCAACCGATTACATATGTGTTTGTGTGCTGGTCGTTGTTTTCGAAGCTCAAAGCGTAAGTAAGACCCTTGCGCTGCAATCTTTGCCGCTTTTTTCCACATTCGATTTCCCTTTATTTACACATGAGCGGAGATCAACGCACGCTGAGCCGGGGCCAGCCAGCCGCCCGACCAGCAGCCAAAACTTTGCACATAAAAATCTTAAAAGTGTTTCTGAAAGCGCCATAAAAATTAAAATAAAAGTAACTAAACTTACTTAGTGCAAGGCGGACGTGTCGGAGCATAAAGAAGAGTGCCGCTCAAAACAATGAAGATGAAATCGTGAAGACAAAGGAAATTTTAATTTAATTACGCTCATATGAAGGAGTTTTATGACTTTCTGCGGCGCTTCCTTTACGTGGGCAATGCCTAAGTGGTGTATGCAGTTCCACTTTTATTTTGATGATTAAATTTATGGCAAATAAATGGTGAAAGGATATGGTGAATGTGAAAGAAGAAGTTGTAACCAGTAAACAAAATTTTTATGTTTCTATTAAAAAAAATATTTTGATAAGAGAAATATTATGATTTACAATTTCTTGGATTTGTAGTATTTTAAAATAGATGTGATTTTTTTTTTTTTCAATTTTTACGTACAAAAGATTTATCATGAAAAAAATCAAATTGAAAAGTGAATTTTTTATTTATATTTCGGTTAAGTTTATTTCTGTAAGTTGGTAGTACTGTAAATAACCATTTTTTATCCAAAACTTTTTTTGTTTCAATATGAGTGGTTTATGAAAAGTGAGGTAAGTATAGTATATGTATGTAATAAATCGCGAGGTTTGGTTGCAACATCTGGTGCGGTTTAGACCAGAATTTGCACGCAAATGATTTTTTATACCATTCACATGAAATTTTTGGTTTGAAGTGTTCCAATCAGCTCAGTTAAGACAATTGTTAAGTCTAGGGTTAATTTCAATATTTATAGAACTAATTTGCTCTCCAATAACCTTTTGTGAACCTCTTTCTTCACACTCCATCTGCAGATTCTTATAGATATAGAATTTATTTACCACTTCTAACTATCTGACATTCGTCTAAAATAACTTGCATTGGAACAAATTATCCTAAATGGTATACAAAATTCTTAAGAAAATATTATTTTACTACAGATACTTAGCTTCCAAGAGATTTCATATGATTGAGAGTAGCGACTAGTAGTGTAGGTCTTCTCTGTCTATGTACTGAGACCTTTATAAAAACAGCTTAATTAATTTATTGAAACAATGATAAGATAATTCAGACGAGAAATGTATCGAAAAGACTACCTTAGTCAACAAAGGGAGAGAGATAGAGAGAGAGAGAGAGAGAGAGATTTAACTACGAGGAACAGAAACGAAAAAACTTCATTCTATTAGGTAAGTAAAGCAATACAACACAAGAGTGTTGTAATTTCACCTCCAAATGTGGCTGATATGAGACGAATGACTGCTTATCACAAACACTTAACACAATTTTTAAATTAAACTAACTTTTGAACATAATTGAGTTGATAACTATCTCACAGCGATGCTTTTCGTGCTTTAAGATTTGCGTTGCGATTTGTTTCACTTCAAAAGGTTCAACGTTAATACTCTAAAAACACATTTCATACTAAGTTCCATAAAGCACATAAATATAAAATACCTACATCCATTTAGGGGACTCATAACCCGCCGTGAAATCTTAAATTTTCACACTAGTTTAAGAAACTTGTGGTTGAATTACATATAGAAATGAGTGTACTCAATTACAATTCTCAACGTTTCCGGTTCTTTATAACCCATAAGTTTATAAGACTATATGAAACCCCTAATCATATACCTTTACAATTTGAATAGCAGGAAATGTAAGACATTTCGAAAATTGGATATTGACGAATAAAATCGTATAAGAACGACACATTTTGCATAATAATCAAAATAATCAAGTATCAGGTGAGTTTCCTGACACATAGATGGCGCTACTTGAATTATAGACTGGATGGTCGAATCATTACTTTGTGAATTCTATAATTTTGAGTGATTTTTGACGAAAATGAGTGAAAACCGAATTTCGGGTGTTGACAAAATATTGCTTTTTGATTTGCAATTGAAGCAAAAACTTGTCTTGGCAACGAGATTCCAGACACTAGCCCACAAAAATCAACAATCAAGGCCATGGTGTAATGAACACCGTGAAAACGTTACAAAAGTCGGCAAATAATTTTAGATGGCCGTAAAGTGAAAATGTTCGAGATAGCTGGCACTCTAAGGATGTAAACTGAACGTGTTTGTCATATTATTCACGAATATTTGAGTATGAGAAATCTTTTTGCAAAGTAAGTGCCGCGCGAGCTCACTTTAGCTCTAAAACAACGACGATTTGATAATTCCGAGCTATGTTTCGAGAATTTTAAGCGTAATAAACAGAGGTTTTGCGTTAATATGTGACAATGATTGAAACATGGATTTTCACTTTGGAAGTCTATTCGATAGTCATCCGACTGGACTGCACACGATGAACCCGCTACAAAGCATGGAAAACCGCAACAGTCGGCTGGCAAGGTTATGGCGTCTGTCTTTTGGGAGGCGCATATAATAATTTATGGACTCTATCTTGGAAAAGAAATAACTAACAGGGTCAGTATAACAAAAAATACTGTAACAATTGGACCTTGCAAAACCCCGACATTTTACATTTCAAAATTCTCGTTGTTTTCTAAGCACATCTCGTATCGGGAAGAAATTTTACAAATAGGGACTCCTCCCAAGTTATAAAAATAAAGTTTTACAACAGATGTCGCTGAGTACTCTGTACTACTAACACTTTATTTGTGGAATAACATTAATAGCTACGACACCAAATAACGGAGCAACACGGGCCAACAACTATTCATCGCAAGGGCATATAAGCAACAAACGCTAAGTTAAGTAAGTTAAGTTTATTACTAACAGCATTTAAATTGCGCGTTCATATCCCAGTTAAGGTTACCAAAAATACTACAGTCCAGTCATTTAAGCTTAAATTAGGTAAGAATCTCGGAATTCGAAATACCCAACTGTAAGTATGTAAATATTGTATATTAACACTTTGTATATTAACACTAAAAGTTGTCTCAAAACCTACATATGGTAGATACACCCTACCATAACTGGGTATCTCGAATTCCGAGGTGAACTTACTATAATGACTGGACTACTAGTATTTTAAAATTTTGTTGGAGTAATCGGTTTTCGGAAGACAATGCCAAAATATCAATTGGTCACTAAGAACTTGCCAAAAAAAAACCTTCTAAAGCTCTAAGCTATTTCAAAACTGGTTGGGGCCATTAACAGTTTCGCCAAATATTTAAAGATTCGACACAATAAATTTAAAAATTATAATACTAATTTTTTTAAAATTACACACAAAACGCATATCTCAATTTGTCCCAGAGTAATTAACTTTTCGTGGATTTGCGAAGATAAATACCAAACCACATTATACTTCTGGCAGCTAATTGCAACATATACTATATACTAATGACACTGTAATTGTTAGCACATCACTTATGAAAGCAAATTTAAATTTTATTATTTAAAATGTTTGGTTATCACCACTCAAGTCGATTAAATAAATATTGTATATTTCTATTTTGCCAAAGCTCACTTCTTACGCCACAAATTTGACGGAAATTTCAGCGAAAGCCACACGAAACCACAATTCCAATCGAAAAATCCGTACCTCGCTCACGCAGAGAATGGCGTCAACTGATTGAGGGACAGCACCTGCCCAGTGCCGGGTCCAAATTATTTACAAAATTCACTTGCACATTTTACTTTACTTTCATACTCACATTACGCGCACTTTTAACACGCTCCCTGCTCGATACACTTTTCAACCTTTTCGAGGAATTATCTTTATTAGAACACTTGTTGCTCGCACTTTTTATTATTTTTTTTTTCGGAAATGATATTTAATTTATTATTTACACAAACATTTCTTGCCTCAGCTGTTTATCAACGCTTGCAGCGATAAGCGACTAAATGGGCGCGAATATTCGACACAAAAGCCAAGAAAGCGAGAAAGCAGCGAGAAATGTCAATTGAATAAAAACAACGGTGGGAAAGTTGAGGTATAAAATTGTTTAAGTACTCACTGAGTGGTGCAATGAACTGATTAAACATTATTGTCGCTATACACACCACATCTCTCAGTCATCAACTAACGTCTCTTACTCATGCTCAGCCGCGGTCCCCTTATATGTATCGCTCAGTGTGCACTCACTTGTCATTGCTAATTTTGCTTTCAGACGCTTCGTTGTCTCGACTGTCTTCCTCCCATTCGTCATAACTATGCATTGCATTGATATTACCAAATTCTCTCATACATATTTAAATATATTGTATTACGTTCTCATTCATTAATGCAATGCTCACGGTACTCATTGCGAGCGTGAGCTGTCCGCTCTAAGTGCCTAAATGCGTTTGTCGGTTTTCAAATGACACGCGAATGTCATTTATTTTTTGCCAACAATTACTGATAAGAGTGTCAACAATAAAATCCTAATACCTTATACTTGACAATCACTTATAGTTAATCAGAAATACCAACAATATCAGAACTTCTGTTTGCTGCTGGTAAATACCCACATAACCCACTTAGTAAGGTATTACATAACATATATATTTAATGCATAAATCAATATGGGAGCTGACACAATATTTTTATATTAAGCCTTTATTGCCGATTGGGTATTTTTACACAGAATTTTCGGTAACAAAGTGGGAGTTTTTCTCTCTTTCTCTGGTAAAATTAACCACTAAGATATCATCTGTGGAAGAAGCATATCTGCATTTTAAGATAGGTTTATAGACATCCAGAATCTTAAAGTGTTTTAGCAGTCATTAGTAAATGTTTGAAACCTGTTGAGTGGAGATTTGTAGAACCTTTACTATATACTCGAAGATTATTAATGTGTTAGTCAAAACTGTAACCCAAGCCAATAGAACACTTTCTCTTCCGACATAAAAATATTTCGCAGTTCCCTGCTAGGTAGGTAGGCTTACCCCAGCTGTCTAGTTCTAAAACATAAGAGGATACGGGCGCACCGACACACACCCATTCTACCGATAGTGATTCTAGGGTGCCTCCCTTCCAGCTCATCAGTTCTAGAATTTCCTGCGATTCCGGTATAGCCCAGCACCCATACCTGTCTTATCACAAATACACTCGATACTATTGATAGCGAGGTTACGAACTCCTTGACCAACCCTGAATGCACTGCAAGTGAGTTCAAGACTAGTACCGCCGCTTTGCGATCTGAGTGAATGGTCACTTGTCTGAAGGAGGAGGATAGCTCCGTCGTCGGTATATGGGCAGAGAAGGAGCCGCGAGAATTCGGTCACTCCAAGATCTAAGTGATCCGGTATGTAGTCAAAGTTTGTAAGGATATCGGAGTTTTCAAATATGTAGTCTTTTAAGAACCCAGTTTCTCTGAGTCTGATAGCAGACTTTTCGCAGTCATACACCTTGCGGCGATATCTACGGTACCATGTTCAAATAGCGTTAAGTGCCATTATTGGAATGGACCTTAGTGCACCACTCATGCGGATGAGTTCCGTCCGTTGAAGGCTCTCGAGTTTATTTGCATATGCCGTCATTCTAGAGTCCTCCACTAGGTAGGCAGAAGTGCTGCGTCATTTTTATGCACTGTTAAAGGACCTTATAATCTTGCTATTCTATGCTTTTCGTGGAAACCGTTCAAGGTTTGGTGCCTGATGGATTTCAAGTCTTTTGTGCTTGGGCTATAACCGTTAAAGTTTTGGTTTTGATATTCCAAGATGAATAAATGTTCCCTATCTCTTTTCTAATAGTAGATTGAACGTGACATGGTATATGTACCTTTCAGACTCCATGCAGACTACAGTGACCCGAGTATCTCGCAATCAGTCTACCATTTTCTATCGTGCTCTTGCAAGTTTCAGAGCCACTTTCATATGTGCGTTTTTAATGACGGGTTAAAACTGTTGATATGTACACATCATGTATATACTCTATTTTTTAGTATTATCATAAAACTTCAATTATTGGTACTCGAGTACTTAATTAAACATATGCGTGTTCGACACATCTGTTCACAATTTTTTCACATATAATCACTACACCGTTTACAAGTACCGCAATTGGGTTTATCTTCTCTCAGCGCTCTCTCAGTACTTTTGTACGTAAGCAGCCGGCAGTCATCGCATAGGTGTTTAGTGATAACCCCTTATGGATTGCTTATCATCTGACTTTGTTTACCGTCATGTCTTCTCATATATTTACAGCGAACTAATGCAATATGTAATATGAGGAAAATATATACAATTGTATACTAGAGGAGAAATAGGTCATATGTTTTTAGTTTCTGGTTAAAAATGTACTCTATTCATTAAAATATGCTCTATGAAATATTGACGCGTATTAAAAAAGGTTGTATTTATCGATCGCTATAAAATATTGAAGTATATCTTCTGCTTTCTTCTTTAAATAGCACTTCCCTGAAAACACTTTAGCAGCTAATATATTGTGTAACCCTCCTGCCATGCTTAGCAATGGAGCTTAAAATCGTCCCTAAGATAATGTTACTTATTAATAGTTCTTAATGCCGATACTTATACTTCGGCATTTTTCTGTCAAACGGACTCCGAAAATGTAATGGGCCCAAGCTGTCGGAACTTCTATATTTATACCCTTAACAGGTCATATTAAGTTTATCACGAAGTTTGTAACATCAAGAAGGAATCGTCGGAGACTCTATAAAGTATATATATAAATGATCAGTATGTTGAGATGAGTCGATTTGTCCATCTGTCTGTATATATACGAACTAGTCCCTCAGTTTTTAAAATATATCATTTTTACATTTTGCAAACGTCATTTGCTCATTTGTCGGAACTGCCGATATCGGACCACAATAACATGTAGCAGCCATACAACCTGAGCGATCGGAATCAAGGTAATGTATGGGAAACTTTCGCATTGTATCGTATGTATTTCGTATCTTCACGAAATTTGACATGGATTACTGCTTAAGGGGGAGCCTGGTTTAGAAGCTTCGACAAAAAAAATATAAAGTTTTATTTTTGCTTAAATCTTTTTAAAATTATCTAAGAACATGCCCCCAAAGTTATAGATTGGAATTCGAAATATTGTCGAAGCTATATGGGATATAATGACCGAGCGTCTAGCAGATATATCCGCGCTTGGGGAGAAAGACAAAACTTTGACGCGCTATTTCTCGGTTTCCCATTTTTACGTTTTATCTCTATTGGTGTACAGGATAGAAAATAAACTAAACGTCGTATAAAATTCGGGCAAAGTTTATTATCTTTAACATTAAATTATCGTCTATTTAAACTAAAAAAACTAAGAAAAGTCAAGTTTGAACATATTTTTAAACAACATAAAGTAAAAATTTTTATGGTCAAAAACAACTTTTTTCATGTTTAAATTTTATTTTTTTTAATTTTACACTTTTTTTAGAATTTTTTTTCATTTAACTAGAAGATAAATTATTACACCCATGAAGCTAGTGCTGCGTATTTTCTTAAGTTTGTATAATAATTGTATTATTATGTAAGCTTTTATAAAATAAAATAAAAAAAAATAAATAAATTATTACAAAATATAAAGCTCCCTGAATTTTTTATTTTCGATAGAAATTGCGACCTGCATTCTGCCCGCCGTCCCACAAATGCACATGCGAGATGCATCGGCCAATTGCTTCCCAAAGGCAGAATATCAAAGATTTCGTATTCAAAAAAATTCATGAGTGCTGTTTAAATATATGACTATAAGCTTTAGAAATTTCGCTTTAATCAATTATTTCTTACCCTCAAAAAAAATCCTTAAAAAAATCGCTTTTTTAAGCCTCTAAAGCAGGTAACAATATAATCACCGAAAAAGTTATTCAGATCGCATTACTATAGCATATAGCTTCCATACAAACGAGACATATAGTTACTATAATAAGTGCTCTTGTGAAGCATATATTAGCTTCGGTACAGCCGAAGTTAACGTTTTCCCTTGTTTTGCTTACTGGTTAATACTTAGTAAACCAGAAATGAAAACAGATGCCTATGCACTGTCGGTTTTAAACCACTAAAAATATTATCCAGCTCTTATAGTGGTAATTTGTACATAAACTTAAGTGCAAACGGAATATCAATCTTAATCACAACTTACAAGACAGTTGCTGCTACAATTAGAAGTAAAAGAAAATACATAGTCTAATCCAATTAAAAAATTAAATGTGTTCCACCAAGAAATCGTCAATCGCGCTTAGTGACATTCCCTTTTGTAGAACATACAGTCGATGTGGCAGATTTTTTTACTTGTACAGTGTAGCAAACTGTATTTAAACTGTAACAAAACTGAGAATTTTATATTTGAACTAAAAATCTACTTTATACTTGAGATAATTTTACATAATTTTCCTTTTAGTTTTAAAACGAGCCCAATAACTAATTATCCTCAATCAGCCCGGTTCGCTATGGAAGTTTCATGATAACAATTGAGGTTTCTTGTACATATGTATACCACCGCGAAACGATCGGTTAGTAAATCCTAAAGTTATGCAAAATTGTCGGCTGGCAAGGTTAAGGCGTCTGAATTTTGGGATGCGCATGTAATAATTTGTATTGGCTATCTTGAAAAAGGAAGGACTCTCAATGGCGAACATCAAAGTCGCCGAAAAATGGCCGCATTTGAAGTGAAAGGAAGGCAGTGAAAAAATTGGTAAAAATCCATGAAGTGGGATGCAAATTGTTTTCCAGATCTCATCATAAGCGACTATTTTCTGTTCGCAGATCTCAAAAGAATGTTCTATGGTAGAAATTTTCGTCGAATGAAGAGGTGAGCGCGGAAACTGAAGCCTCTCTTAATGCAAAGAACCAATCGTACTACAACAATGGTATCAAAAAGTTGGAGGGTCGTTCTAATGAGTGTATCACCCTATGATGAATTAAAAAAACACGAATTTTACCAACAAAACCAACCCGTTAAAACATAAAATAATATTAATAATAATAGAGGGTTAACGAAAAAGTCTTTTCGTATTTTTAATCAGATTTCAACTTATTTTTGTTTTACATTTATAGTGAACTTTAGTGAACCAAATATGTACAATTTTTGCAATTTTTCCGCTAGAGACATTATTCCATTGGTGTAAAACTTTTCTGGTTTCTCGGCGGAAAACTGTGATAATAGATTTCACGGGCTTCTTTTGAAGCCAACTTTACTCCATTAAGGAAGTCCTGCATTGACCGACACAAATGGTAGTCCGATGGTGCAAGCTCAGCGCTATATAGTGGTTGCATCAAAACTTTCCAGTCAAGCTCTCCCAGTTTTTGCCAAGTCATCAGAGTTGTGTGGCTAGCGTTGTTCTGGTGCAAGATGGCGCCCTCTCTGTTGATCAGTTCTGGTCATTTATTTCGATTGGTTGCTTCAATCTCATGAGTTATTAACAGTAAAATGTAGAATACATCGGTCGACCAAGCTGATTCCTTTCAAATCCCACCAAACACTCAGCGTGAATCCTGACTTTGCGACTTTATTTTTACAGCCAGCCTTTTAAACAGTTCCAAACCATTTGATGATGAATGTGCAGTTCCTTAGCGGAGTCATGGCTGCTTATGTGATGGTATTGGTCAATATTTTCCATAATTTCATCGACTTGTTGAAAGATAGGTCGGTCAGAGCGATATACATCTTTAACATCGAAATTTCCAAAATGGAAGCGAGCGAGCTGTTGTTTAGCTACTGGAACTGATACAGCATTGTCTATGTAAATTTCCCTTTTTAATACAAAAATTTCAAAATAAAGCGAATTTCTTCATTATTTTCACTTATTTTTGAATTTCATTTTTTTGGTTAAATGAAGCTTGAAATCTCATATTTCCAATGCTATGTGGTATGCCACAATGTGATTGGTAGCACTGAAGATATCCGACTGCAACGGCATCTATTGACAAAATGCGAAAAGTATTTTTCAACCACCCAATATTTCCAACAATTTTGGCTACTCAAAGCCATAATCAAACATAATTATAACATTAAAATATTATGTTAAACACGTCTCTAAAATATGATTATACAATCAGCTTTTATATCACCGAATCATCTTTCTTTACTCACCACACTGTGCAGCCTCGAACCATCCTCATTTTCCGCAAACATTCACGAAGTGTATCAACTAAAAGCTGGTTGATTGCAACAAGCATTCTGTTTTCTGTCCAAGTCAATGACGCTGACAATAATGTTGTTAAAAGGAAAAAACAATTAGTTGTCAATTAATACAAATTATCAGGACTTGCCACATTGTTACACTTCATTGTGCAACAAAAATGCCACAGCGCAAGAGACAAAAAAATGCAGAAATAGCAAAATCAGTAATCGCATTAAGCACATAATAAATACCAGTGAAAGGGCAGGGACGGCTGCTAAGGGAGCTGGACTAGCTGGCAGAAAATACTTGCGACTCATGCTGAGCATAAACACACATACACACATCTTTGTATAAACATATAGAAATGCGAGTTTATAAACACTCATGTTTTCTTGCACATCCTGGTGAGTTCCAACAGACCACCGACTTTTGCGGCCATTGTCATTCCCTTTGGCGAACTGTGCTGCCCCGGTTCGTTCCTCGGCGCATTACTTCGCTTTGTTTATTTGAATTCTGTTATTTCTCTTAATTATTTTTTATTTAATTTTCTCGCCAACACGCAAAATGCAGGGAAGCGGAAAATCCACAGCAGCTTCCAAATGCAATAACAACAATATATAACAACCCCGAGCAACGCTGTGTCCGAATCGTATTCTTCTGCTGGTGTGCGGTGGGCGCGGCATTGAATACCAACGGCAATGGGCGCATATAAAGCGGTTCGAGCGTAAAAATAGAAATTAAATGACTTGCAGGACAACATGCACTCGCACTGATTTGTTTGTGTTTGCTTCTTTTTTCATTCCTCTATTTGTTTTGGCTGTCTGCGTTTGCCTACTACATTTATATGTGTATTGTTGTGTGAGTGTGCGTGGGCAGCAGCGCGTCTCGTCGTGCTGACCTTTGATAATTGTTCTATGCGGTTGTGTTTAAGACAAATAATACGAGGGTTGATGTTTAAGATTTTTAATTAATTACGGAAATATGGGAACAGGGGCACAGGCATGAGTATCCGTACGGATGGATCCAAACAAGGTAAACGAGTAGGAGATGGTGTCCCTTCAACAAAATTAGATAACACAATCGTCTTCTGACTACCAGCCCACAGCTTCCAAGCGGAGATCGCAGCAAGTAGAGAAAACCTTCTTGTTTCAATAACAAAAATCATCTACAAGCATTCAAACATGTCATTAATGGTCCAAACTCCAAACTGGCTTAAGCCACTATCTTATTGGCAGACATGTCAGCAGATGGGGGTTGTCTGTAAAGTGGAATAAGAAGAAGAAGCTATAGAAAATGTTCTATGCGAATAAAAGCTCTCTATAATCGGTCGAGGATCTCTTGACGATATCTTGAAAGAAACAAATCTACAATTTTTTGTAATGATGATCTTAATAAGAAGCACATGATGATTCAGAGAGGTAACTGGCGAATGACACGCGTGGTAGTTCACTTCAAGGCCTGAATCGAAGCGGCATCGTTTGCATAAACTTTAGGCTTTACATATACCATGATCTTGCTGCCCAATCGACCAGCCCAAAACTTTTAAATATCAGTTTACCGAAGTGTTTCTCTTTAATAAATCTATGAACTGATGCGATGTGTGAAAAGTGGCCTATCTTGTTGAAACGAAATGTCACCGAGATGCTTCGAGCTTCAATTTCAGGCATAAAATAATTTGTTATCGTGATACGATAACGGTCGCCATTGACGATTACGTTCTCATCGACGTCATTTTTGAAGAAATATGGACTGATGATTCCACGGGCCCACAAACCACAGCAAACCGATGTCTTTTCTCTACGAAATGGCAACTCTTCAAACTCTTCAGGTTACTCTTCGACCTAAATCCCGCAATTTTGCTTATTTACATACCCATTGGCCAGAAATGGGACTCGTCTCTGAACAAAATTTGGCTCGAAAACTTCGGATCTTTTTGGAACTTTTCAAGAGCCCTTAGAGCGAAGCGAGAGAAGAGAAGAGAAAATTCAGCCGTATTTTACAATATTGTGTTTCTTCGGTAAAAGCGAAAAAGTAAATCATATGACTGAAAAAGTGAACTAATTTATACGGTCCTAATTCGCGATGCCTTGGAAAGCCAATTGTAGAGAATATCGAAAAATAATGGAAATCGTCGAGTTCCGTTACTGAAGCACCGTTCTGATTGACCATGTGCAAAACCGCGAATGATTCATTGATTGACAATATATAGTTATGTTTCCTCGTTAAATCGAGGTTAGAAAGATCTTTCCTACGTCATGAGATCTCCAAAGAGCCTTTTTTTCCCGTAGGAGCGATTTCTAATGTGTCGGGGATGCTCTTTAGCGTTTTTGTTAGAGTTGTTGTTGGGACTGCTAAGAATTCGCGAACTAACTTCGATAGAAAAGTAAGTAAAAGAATAAATGGTTTGGCCTGAAAGTATCTAGGACTAGGACTTAGTCATTCCAGCGAATATGTGACAACTTTTGGAAAAACCGTCGATAAAAGTTTTTTTAATCTTTAGGAAAGTGTTTCCATTATGGTATATAAAAACACTTAACCGAAACCTTAGCCCTCGTAATAATTACTTACATATTTTGTATGTTACTGTTTTGCTTGTTGATTCCTTGCTTTCCAGCGCTGACACATATAAACTTTTTGTTGCTGTTAATGCTGTAGAATACGCTGGCATTATATTTCTATGTGAAGGGTCTGAAACTAATTTAATTTGTGAATGCAACGTTATTTGAGTAGTCGCATTTCATTCGGGATTTTAATTTGTGCCCGCATTCTTCTACGATTACTTTCAGCACGCCACTTTTGAATGCATATACTCACACATATGTATGTATATGTTTGTCCACATTTGCTTTAGGAAAATTAGGTTACAATATTGTTACTTTCGTCATGGAACTTAAAAGATTAAGAAAGAGTGTTTAAAGTAAGAAAATTAAGCTTCCAAATCAATGCAACTGTAATAACTTGAAGGCACATAGTGATTGATTTTTGGTTTTGAAAGTAAAATAAGAGAAAGTTTTGGATGCTCATCGTATACATGTGACATCATGCAAAGCTTTCGGTGGTGATAGTCTAAAACTGACTAAGCAAGTTTCAACTTGGGCAAGTTTTGAATTGCAATGATCCCTGCCTACGTCTCTGGTTATGGCTACCGCGGTAGAGAACATGATGAAATTCCGGGATCTCGTATTAGTCTATTGAAAGAAACCTTTGGTTACTCAGGACAAAAAGCGTAACAGTGAGATCACACCACAGCAGTGTTTAACCGCAATCTGAAGTAATTTGTGCATCGTTTCATAAGCAACGATGAAATATTGATCTCCAGTTAGAAATTAAAGCTCTAGCAATTGCCTAAACAGTAAACTTTAACCCCTGCACCTTTTCCAAAGAAAACGCAGACTTTCGTATCCTCCGGCAAGTGGACCGTTTCCTCGAATTTCCTAAGTGTGATGCAAATCAGCTAACTGAAGAAAATTAAAACAGTCCTAAAGCTGTGTCAAACGGAGTTATTAGGCTAATCGAATACACCGAATTGTAGAAAAACCCGCAATATTTGTAAAGTAAAAAATGTTCTTCCATTTGTGGTGCGCATCTGCTCACAACCGACCGTGGCGACCGTGAGCCGCGACCAAATTGATGATACGAACCATTGCTGAATCCAACACATTCTCCAAATTTATCCCTGAGCAATTCATTTTGTTTCCAGACTTCATAGAGTACCTAGCTGTGCAGAAATTTAAGTCAAGGAGAAGCTAATCTCGACAATGTCAATAGCAAGGTACCAGAGAATTATTCATCAGCATCTACTTGTCCCGCAATGGCAAGGCTACGCTGTAAGCTTTTGGGGTGTGAGACACTGGAAGGATATCGTCAGTGGACCACAAAGTCTGTAGTGTGTTCGCGTCGAGCACAGGCCTCCTAAAGGCCGACTACTCCTCATGGACTTTGCAATGGAAGTACATCTGGCAACCCTAAGAACCTAAACTGGTGTTTCCGTGGCTCAATACCATAACACACTAATCTAATCTAAACTAATATCCACAGACTTTCAGAAAATGCATTTTTCTGTTGGGTTAAAGAAGCTGGACGTTTTCAATAGTTTTGTATTTCTTAGATTACCTTCGACTTTTGGTTTGCAATTAGTACTTCAGTCTTCTCCCACCTGCAACTCGGTTTAATAAAAATGCGCTTTTTCTTAAAGATATTGTGAAACGAATTTTAGTTTTTTATAATACATATATTCATTGAAAACGCTTTATCATTTCATTAATTTATAAAAGCATACATTTTAAAAATTATTTATATAAGCTTATGATACAAAAATATTAGTTTCTTAAATTTCATTATGTTTTTCCAAAGCATCCAATCCAATTTCATTAAGAACCATAAAAGTGATTAAATAATTTTTATTTTGTGACTTGCAGAATTATACCATAAACGAGTAAGTAGGAGGCGGAGTAGCAAAGCGGACGGCTTAAGTGAGTAGTTTGCCAAAAAGAGACGCGAATTAAACCAATTGGTATAAATACATTACCGTTAGGTCGAATTTTAACTTGGCAATTTTATTGGTGATACAAATTTGTCAAACATTTTTATAATAACTATCTTCATTGTTGCTAAAAATATGTACGGAACATCACTTGAGTCTAAATATGTTGCGCTCACCGCAATCAAAGTGTCTAAAAATCGTTTGGGAGCGGATAAGCTGAACTCAAATGGTCACAGGCTGCTGAGCAAGCTGTCAGTGTAGATGATAGCATTGTTGTTGCGGCGCTTGTATGACAAATGGGACACTAATACCGTTAGTTTATAAGCTTATCCTTGCTGACAACTTCGCAATTCTTGTTATTTTAGCAGCCACTCGAATTTACACGCTCCGCTGAATATGTCTCGAGCACGCTAAGGTGTTCCAAACTAATTGTAGCATCACTCGAGCACGCCATTTTGACTTTGCTGCTCGACACCGTTAACCCAATATGACTGAACCGTGTCACAAAATTTAGTTAGCTGGAATTTTCACCCCGCTCACATTACCAATCCTAGCGAGCTTAGTGTGATGTTCACTTAAGCGCCGCTGCGTTACTGCGCCTCACTCTGCCACCCTCTCTCTCTACTTTTCTTTCTCTTTCGCCCGCTCTCTCTTTCCTTCCTTATCTATTACAGTCATTATGATTCCTGCATTTTTATATTTTCCTTTTATTATTTATTTCCTCTTTATTGTTATTGTTATTGTTGCACCAACGTCTTGTTGCTGCATATTTGCTTTCGTTGCATTTTAATTTGAAACCACCATTATGTTGTTCCTTATCTTCCACCACGTTGTCATAGCACCTCTCAACTCGGTGATCTCTTAACTCCTCATATTACCGCCGCTTATACACACTTCTCACATCTCATACCTCTCACCTTCAGCTCACGAGCTTTCCGGCGCCACTCTCCTCCTCTGCATTTTGATTGGAATTTCTAATTTCTAGCACGTTGAAAGTTCTTGCCTTGCAACGGCAATGGCGGCACACCTTCGTTGGCCAGCTGCTGGCGTCAAGTGTCCGTGCGGAAGCAGGTGTCCCAAAGCGTCAAATGAAAGCAAACATGTAAGAGACAACAAAAAAGAGCAGAAGAAAAATACAAATGAGCAAAAAGTATTATAAATTGAGACAAGCATGTAATATAATAAAAGTGCCACACAAAAGGTGGCATCCGCGCAACAGCAACAGCAACGCCAACAATGCTGTAATGAATGCGAGTAAAAGGATACAAATTAAAAAATATTTCGTTAGCCAAGCTGACCGAACACGCAAAAAGTCGAACGCATGCGGAACAAAGTAATAAGGATACAGTGGCAAGAAAGTGTTTGCAACAATTACGGTTTAACAATGTTAGCGGAGATGGCGAAGATGCCACAAAAAATAATAGGGACGCACAGAAATTAAACACACAAAATGAAAAATACCACACAACTGTACACTAAACAACGGCGGTAAATGGAAAATAAACAAAAAATGTGAAAGAGTCCCACAGACATATAGTACATACACAGTATAGTAGATCCGCTTAGTCAAGTTCTAATGAGAAAACATTATTTTAGTAATAAATTCCAATTCCAAAGACCGAAAAAATAATAACAATAATAACACAGTATTCAAAAGCAGATCCCAAAAAGGATTAGAAACCCTTCTATCCACCAAATATGCCGAAAAATAAATGAGAGAATTCAGTCCAAAAAAATCTTCTGAAAAAATCTTTTCGTTCTCATATGGAAAGATTTCTTCAAGACTTAGAAAAGTCAAGCAACAAACTAAAAAAATGGAAGGAATTAATCCAGAAACAAATCCCAACAGTTCAATTGAAAAGCCCTCGGCCTGACACATAGATGGCGCTAATATAACTAAGTCCCCCAAATATTTTGTTAGCCAGAATATTCAAAAAACGCAAGTATGAATTGGACAGTTGTCGGATTATTAGTTTGTAAATTATATCATTTTAAGTGAAATAACTTTTGTTACAGTGGAAAAATTGGTAAGAAAGAAAAAGGAAAGGAGGCGTAAAATATTGCTTTTTGAATGGTAAGAACTTGGGTTGATGACGAGGCTCCGTACACTGTCCAAGGAAAAACAACCAACAAAAGGCCGATTGCCATCCGAGCACTCAAAGACCTTACTTCTCAGCGTGGGACAGTCGAAAAAAAAAGAAAGTAATCGCCGAAAATGGCCTAGACCTTGCATCTCAGCGTCTATTTACTATTCACAGATCTCAAAAGATGAGATAAATAGTAAAATCGAGGCTTCGCGCTACGATCTATGGTCTATTGGACACAGCATCCTGAAAAATCTCAAAAGCCTGCTAGGCGCGACTGAGGTGATGTGATCTCTATCCATGTAGATGGAACCTAGGGCCTTGAGCCTAATTCTGCAAATTTCTGAGCAATCCTGAATTAGTTGTTCTGGAGTTTCCTGTTCCGTGTCGCAGAACCGGCAGTTTGTACAAGAGACTATACTCATGTTGAATAAGTGCTTCCTGAGCCTGCAGTGCCCTGTAGGCATGGAGTATTCCTGTGGCCTACTGCCAAGGCTATTATCTCTCTACTTTCTCCTCTGTGCGGAGCAGCTCTTTTTAAGTTTGTGACCAGTGTATGGTTTTGGCCACATGATCTTAGAAAATACCGCAGAGCAAGCTAGTTCGTCGGCCAGCTCATTGAAGGCTACCCCTTTATGCCCCGACTCCCAGACTGGCTGATAGACGGTTCAGTCTTCCTATACACTCCTCCACTAAAAACGATTTAACCTCATGCGCTGAGATCGCCACTTTACTATCGCTAAGCATACCAATGTGCTCGTTGCAATATTTGCGGGGGGATTTTGAGTTCCACACACTGAGTTATTACAGAGACTTCTGCTGGAAATATGCTCGGAAAACGTCCTATTGGTATGGATAGTTTGGTATGTAGTCCCGCTCCAATGCCTTCCGGTGATCTTTGAGCCGTCAGCGTGGAATCGTGCCACTTCGCCTAACTGCCGAGAGTAGCTTTGAAGTTCTTTGTAAAGTTAACCCTCTTCGTAATGTCGTCCCTTAGACGAACGGCCAGTGGCGTGTCTTAATTATATATCTATACACAATCTTGACTTTTGTGGGAACTGTTAGACACTTGCTTCTTAAGATTTTAAAACAGATATTTTTTACTTAATTTAGATAAGCTCTTTTAATATTTCTCTTCAGTATGATTTGCCATTTCACTATGGAAAGATGGACTCAACTTTAAGATTTTTAAACAGTTCAAGAATTTTTCGGATCACCAAGTATGATTTAAAATTTAAAACAATAGGAAAAAATTAAACACTGATTACTCGGGGGAAAAAGTTCAAGTTGGTGAGCTATAGAGAAAAAGCTCGCTCTAAGCAACCAATATGTCGGCGAACTATAAAACAAGCAACTCTTCCAACGAAGCCATAAAAAGCAACCAAACAACGCACCGCAATTTTTAATCAACCGTTTCTCGCAGTGTACTAACAAGCATCATAAAAAAAACCGCAGCTTTACGAAAAAGAATGCTTTGTAGTCGGACAAAAAAACTCAAAAAAAAGGAAAGAAGAATCTAATAAACACGACCACAGTCAAATCAAGCCGCATTTACTCATTTTTTCCGCTTATGCCTTTACTGCTTTCCTTCCTGCCTTTGTTTTGCTCTTAAAGTGGCGAAAATGGTGACCATCATTTGTTTTAATTGTTTAATTAAAACATGTACGTTCGGGTTTCTTCCACTTTTTTGCTCATATTTTTTCGTTCACTTGTTTTCTGCTTTACTTCATTACCGTTATTTCCTGCGCAGCTCTTTATTACCGTTATTTTGTTGTAACTTGCATATTATGCTGTTTTCGTTAATTAATTGGTGTTAATTAATGTAATTTGTATGTTAATTAGTATTCATGGCGTAAGCCAAGACATCGTGGCAGCTGCTAAAAATGTTAATTGTGGACCTTTTGGATAGCAATCATAGCGGAAGTTAGCTAAACAGGTTTATAAAATTACCCAAATTTTTTTGTATGTGGTCGACGTTGTCAAAGTGTTTACCAGTCAAAGATCCTTAAATGTTCGACAATGCTGAGCATTATTTAGTAAAATCTGAAATTACTTTCATAAGTAAATCTCTTCTAACTTTACTTCAACGGAATATATTTTTCTGAAAGACACGCGGAACAGTTCGTATTATCAGCGTTTAAGATTATTCATCCAATATCTTCAAACTGCTATGCCGAAGACAACAGCAACCAGTTCGCGAGCCAATCTTTGGTTGCTTGGATTTTGGGTACGGAGCTGTGTAAAGCTATGTAAGGCAGTGTACGTAATAGTCCACAAATAGCTAACCGTCACCAGAGAAGCTAAAGTTTGATTGGAAATAGGATGCAGCTATTCTGCAACAATTTTTCTTGGATGACAATATATCAAGCCATCATTAGACCCAATTTGCACCCTAGTGGTATCTAATTAAGTCTTATCCAGCAACAGAGTAGATTTAAGAAAATGCTTATTTACCCTGATACTCCAGCTAACCAATTTCGTTTATGCAAAGACATTGGGAATCAACCTTTATAGAGAAAGTATCCGGTCTCTATACCCTTAGGACTAGGCGTGCTATAGATCCTTCAAAATCCCCTTTACCAATGTTAATTAGTTCCCCCTTGCCTAAAAGTCTACCTATTCATTTCCTTCTTTACCTATCTGAATGGATATCCATATTATTTTTACGAAATTTCTTGCTGAAAGTCTAGTCATTGCTTTTAGTCTTTATCAAAAATTTGTTGTTTGAAAATGTGCAGTCGAATTTTGTATTGTTTGTCAGTACTACGACTACGTAAGGTCTTTTGAACTGAAATATTGCAGAATAAGTCCAGTGAACGCGGCAAAGTGTATTTTTGTATTTTTCTTTAATTACCATCAATGCGGTTTGGTTAAAAATCTTACAATTGCTAGTTTTCGAAGAAGTTTGGAAAAAGCGTGGTAGGATCATTTCAGTACATCTCTCTTAACTACGCTACTTTTATGCGATTAAGATCGAACCGCTTTGAAATATTCAAACCTTATTAGCTTTTCAGGCAAATTAACCGAAACCGAAATAAATTGTTATGGCGCTACATAGAGGATTTCGTGTGATTTTTAGGAGAGCTAAGTACTACAAAAGGACTGTGCTACAACTGTCCAAGCCTCCAGGCCGAAATACAATATCTAACTTATAAATATTATTACTACTTAAATCTGAAAATATTTGTAACGGGTGTTGTTATAGACGTGAGGTTTTCAATGGGTTACTTTGGGTTAAAAATTTTTCTGGATTGGTTTTTTAACAGCTGTTACATTACTTTTCCTTAATTTCGTTTCACATTTCATAATAAAGCAATGCTTGAAAATTGTTTAAATATATTACGGAAATGATTATTCAGTTCACGCAACTAATTTGGTCTTCATATTCACCCAAGAGAGTCTGCGATTCGAGCAACCCTGGATCGGTATCGCAACACTAGTATATGTAGCTCTTCCTCAGAGACGCCGTACGGTGCGCACCGATGCCGCTATTGGTGCGAACCATAATGACTTCATCCGCTATCGTTCAGAATATTTTTAGATTTGCTCACTTTATGGGAAACTTAGCGGAAGAACCGGGTGTGCGATCCTACAAACTCAGACCCGTGCGAGAATTGAAGCCGTACGAAGAGCAAGCATGTCGCAAGTTCGGTGAGTGGTCCCAAAATGAGATGGTCACCGCACCGATGCTGATTTTCACAGGAAAACTTTTTACGGAATTAAGCTCACTACTGATTGAATTGGTACTTTAATAATAGGTGATGATAATCCACAAGTCGTTGTTAAGGCGCCATTACATCTTAAAAAGCCTATTTTCTAGTACTATTTTGACACAATTCATGCTGTGCTGTATTTTTAATACAAATATTTCTTCAAATTCATGCAACCAACGAAAATTTGATTGCAGACTTATGTGTGTGCGTGAACGTCGATTTCCATATCTCAAAGCGTAGTTTGTATAACAAAAGTGAAATTTGTGGTTTTGTGAGTTGTAATCAAGGAAGTACATTTCTTATTGGTGGCTTTTCGTATTTTAAGATGAACGATGATGTATTGAGATTTTAGCCCGTTACTCATGGTTAACAACGGTGTCTCCTCTACTAAAGTCGATATCGTAGACTCGGAAGTAATGAAAATTCTTAATTTAGCACAATCAGATGCAAAACTTAGCATGAAGTCCTTCGAAAATTAACCAAATATTTGTTCATCTATATTTTAAAGTTAGCTTTCCTATCGGCACTCGAAAGAAGATACTGTAGGAATATGATGGCAGTAGTAACTGGTCACTGTCTGGTGGCAACACACACTTCTTAAGTTAGCGAAATTCTGGCAGTTCGAGAATACTGCAAGAAATATCTAAAGCAAAGCACTAGAGAAACAATGGAGCATCTCTTGTGCTTTTGCCACGTATTGGCAAGACTACGCTGTAAACAACTGGGGCCCCCACGGTATGATACACTGGAAGAGGTATCGATAGTGAGGTACCAGAATCTGTTGAAATTTTTGTTTGAAAAGGCTTGACTCATTAGGCTATCAAACTAACTTAACTTAACCTAAAGTATGCTGTATAATAATTTAATATAAATAGAAAAATATATAATTGAATGGTATGACCAAGAATTTAGCTTTGTAATGAATTAAGGATTTGCTATTTTATTTTAAAAATAATGTTGGACAAGTCGGACTTCACATAATCCCACAAAAGTAGTCCACACAAAAATAGTCCTCAACGAAAGTTTCCTTCAAAAAATTGATTGTTTCATTGGCTGTATGGCATGTAGAGCCGTCTCGTTGGTACCGAATGTCGTCCACGTCAACATCCTGATATCCTCAAACTAAGGCACGACAAAGTTTTTATTCATGGCCGTTTAGCGTTCACCATTGACTGTAGCATGTTCGACTTCATTTTTGAAGAATTATGGATCAATGATGCCTTCCGCCCGTAGAGTTAACCACCCTGATTACAACTCACAAAACCACAAATTTCACTTTTGTTATACAAACTACGCTTTGARATATGGAAATYGACGTTCACGCRCRCACATAAGTCTGCAATCAAATTTTCGTTGGTTGCATGAATTTGAAGAAATATTTGTATTAAAAATACAGCACAGCATGAATTGTGTCGAAATGTCAATAAAATATTAGACAAGTACTCAACATTTTCGCCAAATTCTGCCAACAGTCAACACTAAGCGAATTTGCACTAAGCAACATAACATAGCTTGGCATAGCAGAGCAACGCATAGCACAGCTGATGTCAAATTGCACTCGAATGCCGTTGCAAATATTGAATGTGGCAGAATGAGAATGGAAACGTATTGCATGGCA
Source organism: Bactrocera latifrons (assembly GCF_001853355.1). Classification (NCBI taxonomy): domain Eukaryota; kingdom Metazoa; phylum Arthropoda; class Insecta; order Diptera; family Tephritidae; genus Bactrocera; species Bactrocera latifrons. Next base: position 1,525,515 of record NW_017535407.1, read on the forward strand.
TCCAGTGCACAATGCAAAGCAAATTACAATAAAATCCCAAAAAATACACACGCACACACATAAAAATAATACGGAAAGTGTTGAAATGCAAAATGAATTGCAAAGTGAAATGTTCGAGCAGCGTTGGCATGACAGGTCGGTGGTTTCAGGGAGATATCTGTGTCCCTGGCGGCGTGCTTAGATACTTGTAGTAAATGAATAAATAGATGAATAAAATAAATAAATAAAATGCACGTAAGCACTTATGTGAGTGGGTGACATGCGTGTGTATGGTGCTGAGCACCATTGTTGCATTGCTGAGTGTAACAGGTGACTTAATGCAGGCAAATAACTCGATAACAACTGACACTGAGTGCTGGCAGGGCTGTGAAGTATTTTATTTTATTTCCAAATATTTGCTTTTTCCAAAATCGGTGTCGACAAATGTGCACACATACACACGTTACAAGAAAATGTCAACAAAAGGTACTTTTTCTCAAAAATAACTGTCGAAAAAATTTAAATTTTTTTTTTTTTCCTTACAACCTGTCAACACCACAAACTGATTTCCACCACAATGCAAGTGCTATAAAATAACGTTTTGTTTGTGGAATTTCGTAGCTTTTTCAAATATTAATTTCCGTTAGCAATAACAATAAATAAATTTTATTTTACATTTCACCCTTTAGTCACCCTATGTATCCATATTGAAATTCCCTGGCCAACAAACTGCATTTCACTTAAGAAATTCCACACGATTTTGATTTCAATTTCCCTCTATTTATTTTCTATTTAAGTTTGGTTATTTAAATACTCAGCAGCAGCAGGTGTCTGCTTTCTTTTTAGAATATTTACAGAACAGGATATCAAGAATGGTTTGTTTGGAATTAATTTTTTTCGTTTTTTCGCTGTTGTTCTCTTTGAGATCGAATTCAGGAATTGTTTTTAATGAATTTCATAATAGGCGATTCATTTTAAACGATTTTCCGTAGCCGATCTTCACAAGAATCCCCGAAAAGAAGAGGTCCAGCAATAAGGAAACTTTTTCTGCTTAAGCTTAACTCACGTTCATCCCGAAGGCTGCCAAGTGCTCCCACGTTACGGCCTAGGACTTCAAGCCCATTAGCGTCTCCTTCTTTGGCGACTCTCAACTCTGGCGAAATTGATGAACTGGTACATAAAGAGGCACATTCTGAAGGACTACTTAGGAGCGCAACATGCTTATTGTAAAAGCAAGTCAGTGGATACTAATCCGCACATTATCTTGCCACAACTGATTTAAACGAAATGGGGAAACGCAGTGCTTGATGAAAAATTACAAGAAGAACCCTACGAGGTGGAGTTCCCTCTCCTCTTTTATGGATCATGATCTATGATTGGCTATGCAGCCGATATAACGCTTAATGGTCAAAGGAAAGTTCCTGAGTACCGTGTACGAGTTGATGAAGAGGTATCTTAGCGTCGTAACAAACTGAGCAGTCGTAAACAGTCTCGCCATCAACCCAAATAAGACCGAGAAGGTTTTATTTACTACAAGATATAAGATCCCAAATGGGAGACATCCGCCTGCAACCGGCGAATGCAGTGAAATATCTAGGGGTCATACTGGGTAAAAAGCTTTCATGGAAGTCGAATATCGTAGAGAGAGCAAAAAAGGTATCGATTGCATTGTACTGCTGTAGAAGTTGTCTTCATCAGCATATGTGGTGCAGAAAGGTGTACGCTAAACATGGCACTTAACGCCATCTTGCACATATTGCTTATAGACATCGTCGGACGAAGTATGGCTGCGAAAGTAGCTATCAGACTCAGAAAGAAAAACGCATGTATGAATACTCGGAAATCCTCACACACTTTGACTTCATACTTATCATATCATTTGGATCATGGAATCGCAGAACCAAACCCTCCCGGCTACTTCTCCATCCATTTACCGGGTTGGTGGGTGTGGGTTGGTAGAACTAGTTGTAGGAGGAGAGCAGTGAGCTTCTTTACGGATGTCCGAACATGCGCTGTACGAAAGCCTTGCCCCAAGAACGATCGCAAGAGATCTAGTGATCTCTTTGTCCTCAGTAAGGCTAACCTCTCCCTAGTTGCGAGCTCCGTTACCCTATTGGAGTCCACGCAGTAAGGATCCTTATGCCATTTTCTAAATTATATCTATCGTCACTTACCTACATATTGATGAATACGTATTTTCAAGAAAGAATCCCTGTACATTTCACTAACTGATAGTGTGACAACTGTTAGATATCCACATTTTTTAACTCCTGTCAGTTTCAGCTGATTTGCTTGAAAATGGTCCCACTTTTCGCAACCGGAATAGCTATCATTTCCGTTTTGGGATAAAAGCATTCACCAAATCCTTAACGGATTCCCATTCCTACCTGCCATTTTTCAAACGGATTCTCTCTCTCCAACTGTCAAACTCGATTCTTCTGGTTTTCGCTTTAAAATGACATGTGAGTTGGATGTTGGATTATCATTACCGCGAAACACAACACAATTGAAAATTCTTTCGCTCATCCGGACAGTAAAGCAAAGCACTCCCTACCTCTACATCATATACTATCAACTGGTTTTATTGTGTTAAACACACATTTAGTTAAAATATCTCACTGATAGGGAAATTCTTTTCAATAGAATAAGGCAACAATATGTAAAACACCATAAAATCAAAAAACTGTCACTTTGTCATTTCTTTATGCGCAACTATTTTAAGCCCAAGTCCCCAAAGATGGCACTAAAATATTTCAATTATTTTCAGCACTTCCGCTATCTAAAATGACTATTTTGCACTTGCTTTTCTCCAGCGACATTCATTTCACTCGCTTCCGTCTATGCCGAGCTGCTTCTTTCCACTGTTGCATTGTAGAAGATTGAACTAGAATCGGCGATAAGCGTTGCTTTGAGGCGGAAATTGAAAATTTTCTCTTTTGAGAAATTTTTCCGCTTACTACCACCGCTCGCTGTCAACGAACAAAGAGAATGCCGGCTATTTAGTTGTTGTTATTATTTGTATTGCATTTCTATAGAGTTCTTTGCGGCATTGAAATGCTGGCAGATCAGCGTGCCGAATAACTGCGTGCGCCAGGCTGACAGAGAAATACGTCCACAACAAGAAAAAGTGTTTTATTGAGAGGCAGAGTTCACACTCAGCAAAGTTCTGGTTGACAATTTTTTACACCTAACAGTTTAGTTAGGAATATGATGGAAAGTTAATTTGCGGTTGGAATGTCTTCTCTAGTTACCGCTACCGAAGGGAAAATATTATATTAGAAATTAATTTAATCAATTGGGGTCAGAAACAGGTTTTATAGCAAATATGAGGCTTGAACATATGTGAAAGAATTAAAGGAGTCCCCAGATACTAGTTCTGTTGACGGCTTCGTTCTTAAGGTAATGACATCTGGCAACACTGGCTTTCGTAAAGTGCATTAAAAGGAGTATTCCGTTATTTAGGGGGTAGAAATTCAAATTCAAATTTTTGTCCAACCCAAGTTGATATTTTCTTTTGAATAGAAATCTCAGTCGGTTATAAGAACTCACGACGTGAAGTCTCTAAATTTCTTACAACAAAATTTTCTTTAATCACAGGTTTTTTTTTTTTTTTGTTTTGATCCACTTTCAATTCAAATGTGCCAACTTTTCTCAACCATTAGAAAAAAATTTCCGAAGCTTTCTATAAGCTAGAAGCCTTGAGCATTTTGAGAACTTTCCTTTAATTCGGTTTTTGATTCAATTTCAATTTCAATGACGTATTAGTATTTAGCTTTCCCGAACCATCGCAAAATTCTCCGCAGCTTTCTATAAGCTCGAAACTTTAATCCTATTAGTAGCGGAAAAAGATCAGAGTACACTTTCAGTATTGCAAATGCCTGGTTAGAGCCGAACACAATACAAAAAAAAAAACTTTACACAACGTAAGATATTGTTTTCGCGAACCATTAAAAACCGTCTGCGAAGCTTTCCGGAACCCTTAGAAAAATTCTTCGAAGCTTCTTAAAAGCTCGAAGCTTTAAACTTTCTAAGAGCTTTTCATTGCGGATAAAGTATTGACAGAGTATTGAAAATGTCTGCTGATAGCGGAATACAATACGAAAATATAAACATTTACTAAGACGTAAGATATTACTTTCAAGTACCGTCTTCGAAGCTTTCTATATGAGCACTAGAGTCTACAAACAATTTTGAAACTTTATATAAGCTTCTCCTAACTTAAAAAAACTCAGACTTTATGTTAAATAATACTTTCACGAACAATTATAAAAACCGTCTCCGAAGCTTCCATAGCAGACTAAAAACCAGCAACTTAACAAACTATTAGAATTTCACCCAACAAGTGCACATCAACAATTTATACTGTTCACTCTCTTAGAAGCCATATTAGCTAAAGAAGTTTCAACACAAGTCTCTTCTAACTGAAACACTGGCAAAAATTTGGCACACAAAGCGTTCGGTAGGCGTTTTGGCCACGACCACGACGTACAAAAATTGCCACATCCTGCCGCTGTCAAACTGACAAGCTACATGCAAGCTTACTTATACTCTTTTTTATAACTTTTTTTATACCCACCACACACACGAACATGCACAGCGATTATTGAAGTGAAAACGGATGCTGCTGCCAGCACCCAAAGGCATTCAATTTTATTGAATATAAAATATTTGTAAATATCATTGCATTTCTGGAAATCAGTGCAGCAATGCAATGCTCGATACAATTATGCACACACACACACCCACGCACATCTATAATATATATGTAAGCGGTTTTATTTTGCAATATTTTCTGCAACAAATTCCACAGCTCTGGCGTATTGAAGCGCTCATCTCATTCATTCCGGCATTGATTCGTTCAATGCGCGCCAAATCAGCGGCAAATGTGGAGAAATTCCATGCTGACATATTTTCCCCGACATTTCAATTGAGGGCATCGAGGAGGGGGCGCACAATCTCGATCGGTATGTTGTAAGTTCAGTAAGTACCTTTGGCATATCCCAAACCACTTAGCAAAATAAAAGATGAATAAGTATATGCTTCTCCACAAGCACATACACACAAATGCATTTAGAAGTTTGTACGTGTGGGTGTGTGTGTGTGTGTGCTTGCAATGTCGCTTTTACTTCGTGTTTCTTTGAAAAGTAATCGCTACAAGTTTTTACGCTTGTCTGCTTTGACAGTAGGAAAATTCATTATTTTGAGTATATGCGATTTTAGTTCGATGTTGCCAACCCCAGAGGTGTATCGCTTGCCATGATATTTTTTTCCGTTTTTCAGATTTTTGCAGGTTTTTTTTCTACTTTTAATTACTTTTTATTACTACATGAAGCGGTAGTTCAAGGTTATCTGCGAGCTTTCGCACAGAAATAATTTTCCTATATGCCACATATACTCATAAGAAGCTAGAATATAGCATACACATTATGGGGCTTTATTAATGAAAGCTCTTTAACATTGAAAATATAGCAAAAGAAATAAATGTTAAATAATGAAGAAAATATAGATTTAATATTGAAAGCCTTTCAGCAATAAAAAAAGAGAAAATGAAAGAGAACTTTTAATAGCAAAGCTCTTCAGCAATGCAAATAGAGAAAATAAATTTAATAATGAAGCTATTCTACAAATAAAGTAAGGCGAATGATATAGATCACTAATAATGAAAGCTCTTCAGGAATGCAAATAGAACTTTAATAATGAAGTTATTTTGCAAATGAAATAGATCTTTAAAAATGAAAGCTCTTCAGTAATTAACATAGACCAAATTAAATAAATTAAAATGAAATATCCTACAAATAAAATAAGACGAATGAAATAGAGCTTTAAAAATAAAAGCCCTTCACCATTGAAACTTAAGCAAAATATATATAACTTTAATAATGAAAGCCCTTCAGCTATGAAACTAGAGCAAATGAAATAGAGCTTTAATAATGAAAGCTCTCTATGGAGCCACGTGGTAAGGTCCATAAATAATAAGAAGACTCTAGAGAATAGTTGTAGCATATTAACTAGCTAACTAATAAAGCTTCAGAAGAATCCTAAATTAAAGTTTCGTGATAAAGATTTGCAGCCAAATGAAATTTAATTTCTTCTGATTTGAGTGTCACGCATTTTCCGCGAATTGGTTGAAATGTTGGGAGACATTTTTACCGACTATTCAGATAAATGTTGAGAGACATTTTTACCTACTATACAGATAAATGTTGAGAGACATTTTTACCTACTATACAGATAAATGTCAGGAATGCGGTCATAGTTACAAGAGAGTAAAGAATCAAGCTGAGGATAATAGATAATAGATTTTGATGTTCTTAAGCACATCGGATATCAAGTTTTTCAGCAACTTTCCTCGATCACTTAACGGAACAAGTCGCATAGAGCCAAATGAGTGAAATAAAATGGTCCAAAGACGGCTCTGGTTGAGATACGTTCTTTTTTGGACCTCTGCCCAATATATATTAATTTATTTCCACTTTCCCAACATGATCTTTTAGCGACTGTCTTCACTACCAATAAGTAAGGTAAGAGCGAGCACGGTGGCCCAACGTAAACGATGACCAGATGGATATTCATGGCCTGGACGGATTTGCTACTTTCTTAGTGGGATTAGTGGAGAGTCGTTTACCGAGCACTGCGGCCGAACTCATGATAAGAGCTTGTGCTGCCAATTATTTGACCATCTAAAGGAAGCACCAGCCAGAAAGGAGACTATTGATGTTCCATCAGAACAGCGCCAGACCAAACACATCGCTAGGGACTTGTCAAAGGATCCAGCACCTTTGTCGACAGGTCCTTATGTATCATATTCACACTCAGGAACTATTCCTGAGTTCCTGTCAAATGACTGCTGGAGAAAAACTCGTCTCAATAGAAGCTTATAAATATCGACAGTAGCTTTTTAACTCATATGAGGCAAGCTCTAGCTTTGAAAGACAAAATAATTACCTTAACTCGTTCTAAATACCAAAGCGAAAATATTTTTATTTTTCCTTCAAAGTCTCCCTTTTCTTCTATACGAGCAATTAAGACATCTACGTAGATCGAGTAACGGAAACAAGACCAAATACATGCAGATATTTATATCACTTAACTATTTGGCTTCACAACAGCCTATAGAAACAGTGAGAGCTGGAGGAAGAGCGAAAAGTGGAAACGCAAGAAATCAAACAAGAGCTCAATAGCAACAGCACTTGACATTGTGTAGCAGTAAAGCCGAAAGGATACAAATGTGAATGATAACGCAACATGAGCAGGTACGCATACCCTTTTATATACAAAAAAGTATGCGTGGCAAAATGAACGAGAGATATTCAAGGGGAAGCATTGAAAGGAGTCACAAATAATTTCAGCTGCAAATAGAGCATTAGCAGATTTGTACGCGTATATTTGTCGAATGCTGTTTTTTTCTTCGCTCTACAACTTCAAAGGTTGAAATGAATGGTTCGGAAGAACCCCAGTTGCATATGACAAGTAATGGCTTGATATCCAATTCAAATGACAACAACGCTGCCTTGCGTTTATTACTTGCCACCAGAGCAACGCAAGAACGCCTCAGTTAACGTCATGCAACGCTAACTGTGTGATGCCAACGAGACGCAATGCTGAAGGAAGCGCGAGTTAGAAGGAGATTAGGCAGGCGTCGCACTGTAAAATTATGGCTTTTCTAGCCCGCTGCGATAATATCGCGGAGTTGCGATTGCTAGCGGCATCAACATACATACATATGTATATATTCATGTTGCACCTATGCTTCCGCTTACTATTTGTACAATTGGAATCGTATTACGCGAGCAGCCAACTCAAACTCCAGCAGTGCTGCGTCGCTAGGACGCTTTGCCGCGCCGCTGTTTCTATGAAATTTCCGAAGCGTGCAGCTGCATTTGCCGGCGTCGTTCCAACTAAATTGAATTTCTCTTCATCTTCATATTCAGCGCAACGGCTGACGGCAACCGCAACGACGCGAGAGCGACAGCTGCTGGCAATAAAAAAAAAAGAAACTGCACGCCAGCCACAGCAGTCAGCCAGCCAGCCCCGGCGATGTCTTTATCGCTATGCAGCCAACATCTTCATCTCAGCAAAGTCTTTATCTGTGCCAAAGTCATGTGAGACGCCGCAATCAGCGGCAGCCATAACCCGTAACGATGTGAGCTGCAAGGATGATGTGCAACGCGCAATGATGGGAAAATTTCACTGACGCGTGGCACAACTTTATTTATAAGCTAGTACGATGCTTAAACGCTTTGTGCTGTAGGCGTGACGGAATTTAATGCTAATCTCATGTTTATGCATCAATATTCTAGACGGTATGAGTTTAACGTGAACTGGTAATGGTTAGGAGATAGATGTATATTTATGGTTAGGGTGAACATGGAGGTTTTGATCCTGAGCTGAACCGAGAGGTACTCATTAAAAATGGCATTAAACTACTTCATTATCAGAAGCGTTTAGGTGTCTAACTATAGCCAATAGAAACTGCAAAGCTGATAAACTCGCAAGAAACTGCCCGTCCCACTTACATTGAACTGCGAACAAGCGGGATACCTATTGACCTCGTGCGGGTTTAGCGTGGAACATAAGGATCTCGCATGAACTTAGCAGGCGTTGATTTATGATCTGCTCCTGTGCGACCGCCAGAGACTTCTAATCTAGAGTAGAGCGCAGAGATGCACTGAACTACTTGCTCTCATCAAGATGCTTGTATGCAAATTATTTCAATTGTATGACATTTCCCCAACATTGTTCAGTTTTTGAAAAACTTAAAGCTACGGTAGAAACATTCACCATTCATAATCCAGTTGTAGGTATTTTATCTAGCCACTATTCGATCGGGGTTCACCCGGTAAGATTCAATATGATAGTCGGAAAACTCTTTTCGTATTTCTAATCAAACGTCAACTTATTTTTATTATATAGTATTTATATGGTCGACCACTTTTTCGCTATAGACATTATTGCATCAATGTAAAACTTTTCTGGTTTCTCGGTGAAAAACTGTGACAAGTAATTTTCACAGGCTTCTGTTGAAGCCAACTTCACTCCATTAAAGAAGTTCTACATTGCCCGAAACAAATGGTAGTTCGATGGTGCAAGGTCAGGGCTATATGGAGGATGCATCAAAAGTTTCCAGCCAAGCTCTTCCAGTGTTTGCCGAGTCATCAAAGATGTGTGTGGTCTAGCGCTGTCCTGATGGAAGACGCGTCTCTTCCTGTTGATCAATTCTGACCGTTTTTTTTCGACCGCTTGCTTCAATCACATCAGCTGTTGACAGTAAAATGTAGAATCAACCGTTCGACCAGGCTGGAACAGCTCAAAGTGGATGATTTCTTTCCAATCCTACCAAACACTCAATATAACCTTTCGAGGCGTCAATCCTGGCTTTGTGACGTATTTGATTCACTTTTTGTCTCCTGTTACCATTCGCCTCAGAAATGGTTTGATTTCATTGCGTTTCAGCAAAGAATCGCAGATGTTAATTCGTCCATAAAATTTTACACAGACAATTCATATGGTACCCAAACATCGGCTTCTTTTTGTAGCCAGCTTGGTTCAAAAGTGTTTGATAATGAATGTTAGGTTCCTTTGCGATGTTGTCTGGTCAATCTTTTCCATAATTTCATCGTCTTTTTCAACGATAGGTGGACCGGAGCAAGGTGCATCTTTCAGATCGAAATTTCCAGAGCATAAGCGACCTAATCATTGTTGTGCTACACAAACTAATACAGCATCATCGCCGTAAACTTCACAAATTTCATTGGTGGCATTATTGGTTTTGGCATTGTTCCTTTTTTGTACAAAAAATTTGAAAATATAGCGATTTTCTTCATTATTTTCACTCATTTTTAAACGGCTATAACTTTTTTCAACTTTAAATTTTTTATTTTAGTTAAACTAAGCCTAAAATCTCACCTTTTCAACACTATATGTTACCAGACATTGTGTTTGGTAGCACTGGAGATGTACGAGAGCAACGACATCTATTGACAAAATACGAAAATTCTTTTTCGACTACCCAATATTTTATCCAAAATTAGTTTTAGAAGTCGATGTTCAATGGTCTCAGTATTCCGAACGTCTCGCAGAAATCAAGCCGCAAATACATTTCATTTCACACCTTTACGCATCCGGTTTTATTAGCGGACATAAAACTTAAAATACTAAGCAGATTTATGTTAGGATGAAGATGTGGTCTTAATATCCAACAAGAACAATTTTATCTTTACAAGGGTTTGTCTTATTCAGCCCAAGTATGATATAACTACTTTAAATCTGTAATACCAGCTAACCTAACCGCATACCTTATAAAAATCTAGACGCAGCTGGATTTGCTCTCTTGAGAATTAAAGTTCCTTTGAACCGATCCGATCCGAACGAAATAATAAAAAAGATGAAAAATAGAAATGTCTCTAAAACTATGCCTCGAAAATGTCTGAATTCCTTCATAAGTGTTTAAATAGCTACTAGTTAAGAAGGCAGACGTAACTAAGACACTACCTATAAGGATCCATGCAGCAGATACTTCCTAAAGCACATTTCATTCACGTTCACTCCTTCATCACACTCACTTCTCCAAACACCTTGCACACCTTCTCAGCCTTGGAGCTGTCGTCAGCATTTGACATGATTAAACGTCGATTAAAACGACAGCGCACGAAAGCGTAGGCACAAAATACACTCAGCCACACATACACCCTTAGCCATATTAACACCACGGCAGTACCAATTGTTGCACCGCATTGCAAGCCAGAGCGTCTAAACATTTCAACCTTTCAGCGTTCACTTTTGCCGCCACGCACGCTGTCAGGGAATATGCTGTGCGCCACAATGCAGGCTGCTCGCATGCATGAATCACGTTGCATGTTGCACGCTGAATGCCCCCAGTCATTCTTAAGTCGCTTGTCATCAATAACAAATGTTGCGATGTCGATATTAGCAGTAATCGCTGTCGCAACCAGTGAAGCAGTGAAGCGTTGGAGTGCAGCAGCTGTTGCTCCTGTTGCTATTGTGGTTGTTGTTGTTGTCAAGCGACTGGCAACCTGCTGCGCCGGCATTGGCAAGCGCTCGACTGGCTTCGCTGGTGAGCATCGTGCTTTTATGCTCGAGTGTAGGTGAGTGTGTGGATGTGCTAGTCCCCTTACGTGTTGTTGGCGGGTATTTGAGTTGTGGAAGTAATTTTGTGTTTCTTTTTAGAGTATTTAACTGAAATGGCAGTAATTGCGGGTAGACATGCGACACAAATATATATACCTATATTGTATGAGAGATGCGGTCGGAAGATGATCTGCTGACTGTTCCCAGAGCATACTGAAATTATGGAGGGAACATTTCTTAAACCTGCTGGCAGTGAATGCTTAACATCAGGAGATGGTGAACCCGATTCACCAATCAATGACGATATAGCGAACGTTCCATTGTTCGATCATTAAGAAGTTCGAATAGCAATATTAGCCTGAAGCACAACAGAGCGGCGGGACCGATGGATTACCGGCCGAGCTATTCAAACACGGCGGCAAATATCTGACAAGGTGCATGCATCAGCTTCTTTGCAGGATATGATCGGACGAAAGCATGCCTGAGGATTGGAATTTAAGTGGGTTCTGCGCGATCCACAATAAGAGAGATCCCACAATATGCGCAAATTACCGAGCGTAGTGTCTGGAAGACTGAAGCCCACTGTCAGCAAACTGATTGGACCTTATCAGTRTGGTTTCAGACCTGGAAAATCCTCTAACGACCAGGTATTTACCATACGCCAAATCCCGGAAAAGGCTCATGAGAAGAGATCGACACACACCACCTCTTCGTCAATTTCAAAGTTGCTTTTGACAGCACGAAAAAGAGCTGCCTTTATACAGCTACGTCTAAGCTTGGTATCCCCCAAAGCGAATACGGCTGTGTAAGCTGACATTGAGTAAGACCAAAAGCTCTGTTAGGAATGGGAATGACCTCTCCGAGCCGTTCGATACCAAACGAGGTTTCAGACAAGGAGACCCTGATATCGTGTGACTTCTTCAATCTATTTCTGGAGAAAGCTAGACCCCAGTAATGCCGAAAATTGTTTAGAATATAGTCCCGCGTCCTATCCCGGACTTCTTTGTTGATTTTCAATAATTATTTTTTTAAACATAGCCTTGGCGGTTAAAGAGCGGGGAATGTCTGGCGACGCGTCTAGGACTATTGAAGGCCCATTGTGACAGCCAGTTATACTGAAATCCCCTCGCTCTATTATGTTCTCTCTCAACCCCCAATGCTGTTCATCAATACAAAGGACTTACGAGACATCACCAAAAAACTCCCAGCCGATAGTTGCCGTTTTTTTTCTTATACAAAGCTTTGCATTCGCGTAGAAGGTGTTCTATATTCTCTTCTTCTTCTATTTTTCGGTGGTTTCAATAATACAAAAATCGTTGTGTGAGATCCTAGCTTTTTGGAAGTCGGATCTACATAACTGAAACGCATCCGAAATCTTAACCGACCGAAGGCTGTGACATCGCAGGAGTTCTCCTAATTATTTTTTATAGGTTTTCTACTGCCACAATAACAACTAGATTTCCTATAAACACAGTAGTTCTCAAAATATGATATTTTTGGGTCAAAATATTGACATTCATATTTATGTGATGTTTCTCTAAACAAGTCAAAAAACATTCTTAGATGAACCACCAATTGCTATCATCACTTAAAACAGTTCCATTCGAATTTCAGACACACACGCACGAATAGTATGCATGAATTGATTGACAAACACGGTCATTAATTTGTCCATCAGCGAAAATCACGGGTGTGCAACCACAACTAGCATAACTCGGCAAATGTTTACACACACACGCACGCACCTCCCAACGTGCATGGAGGTAAACACTTGATTTTGCTTTCAAATAAGCCATGATCAATATTGAACTGTCAGCTGGCGTTGACAATGGCGTCAGACCCTCTGAACTGGCCGAAGTGAACCAGCTGGAGCAATTAATCATCGGTTGCACCCAAAATATGCTAATGCATTGCCATGAAATTTGCTGTAAACAGCAGCGGTACACACCAAACGGCAAACACACTTACAACAACAGCAAACACTGTTTACCCTTTCATACATGGTCGACCGCTGCGGGGGAGAGAGGGGAAAAGTAGTGCAGCGCTGCGGTCTAACTTTTACCGGTGAACTAACAACTACTTCAAAATATATTTACTCACATATGTGTATTCTGTGTGTGTGTTAGTATGTTTGCAAATATAAATCACGGCTAAAGCTTACCTTTCGCTCCTGTTCGTCTTTGGACAGCTGACCGCCGCCAACATTGTTGTTCTCCCCCTCGCCGTCGAGTGGCGTTGGCGTTGTTGGTATATCGCACTCCTCCGTCGGGGGAACGACGCAGCGCAACGAATGCCGATCGAATACCAACATAGCGGGACAACGTTGCAAGCGTGGATAACCGCCCTGGCATTGCCAATAACGGTTGCACGATTTACCCAGTGGCACATTACCGTTGGCATCGTCATTGCAGAGAGCTGTGAGTGAAGGTAAAAACAAATAAAGATAAACAAAAGCAAATATTAGACAACAAGTACAACATGTTAGTGGTAATAAATAGAAATTGTGGTAAAGAAATGGCGAAATCGGAAATTAAGGCATCAAGCATATTGGTCACATAGATCAAATTCTTAATATTAAAATCAAATTATTGAGCATGGCTAGAAACGATTACGGCGGGGAAAAAGACCCCGTTTTGATAATGAACACTACAAACGTATTATGGATAATTATTTAAGGTCATGCATCGGGAATGTCCAGTCCCTTAATTGAGAAGGTATCGCTCCCCAGCTGATTGATGTCTTCGTAAGAGTAAAATATTTCGAGCTGTAGAGCTGAATAGGGAGGGTACAATCTTCCATAAAACAACTGCTGACATACGCCGTTTGACATCGATAATATTGGCCATAACAACCGCGCCGGTAGTTACAAGCGCAGCAAATGGGTCTGGTAATGAATGAGAGATAGGCGAAATATCTCCTTTCTTCATAGTCATCAGATTTGCAATCTGCCTCCTACGTAACTCTAAAGTCATAGGTAATTTCGCCTATCTGGAAACCAGCATTAACACCAACCGCAACGACAGCCTCGAAAGCCAACGCAAAATAACTCTTGACACTTGCTACTTCAGACTGAGTAGGCAAGTCCTCTCTTGACAAACAAAGACCAAATACTCGATGTTACTCACCACCCCCATCCTATTATATGCTGCAGAGACAAGGACGATGAAAACATCTGATTAGTCGACATTTCCAGTTTTCTGCAGAAAGGTTCTCCGGAAGATCTATGGTCCTTCCTTTGCGCATTGGCCCCGGCGAATGCCGCATTCGATGGAACGATAAGCTGTATGAGATAAACGACGACATTGACGTAGTCCGAATGGACGAAAACATTCCAACTCTCAAAGTTTTCGACGCAGTACCCGCCAGGGAAAGCAGAGGAAGAGAAAGACTTCCACTCAGATGGAAATATCAGTTGGAGAATAACATGGTTACACTTGTAATCTACACTTGCAATCGCCAGTTGGTGCCAAACAGTGAAAAGGAAGAACGAATAATCGAATAAGCGGTGTCTACAACAATACAGATGAAGAAAATAAAAGAGCGATTTTGTCTATTCGAAGTTTCATATCTTGATTGATTTATATATCTTTTTAAAGGATGGCCGGATGTGATATTAGGTCAAAAGGTCATTTCTCTGACATATGCCAATAAAGATCTCACTTGGACAACTTAGTACGCCGGTCAACTGTTATACCTAAACCAACTAAACTTGTTAAGAGCAAGCTAGTTCAGTAAATCTTCAGAGCTCTATCTCAGATCAAAAGAATTTCGTAGTCGCAGAGATGCTGGTCATTCGGTAGCAGCAGCTAAGCTCACTCATGGTTGATATATCTAGTGCTCGAAAGCAAGAGAACGAAGGGGATTCAACTCATTTTTAATCTGAGTTAATTGGAACAAAGTTGTTGCTTGTGGCTTTAAATTTAGTATATGAGACTGTCAGATAAATACCAAGCGATTTTGTACAGTGATCTTTATTATATTCTATATTAAAACATATATTGCAGCTTCATTAGAGCTGGTTGTTGGCAAACGCTTGCTATGCTCATGTTAGTTCGAAAGGTCCAGCGCTAAAACGCAAGAGGACAACGAAAGTCTCAAATCGTTTTAAATATGTTAAAATTGGATGTTAAAATAGATCTTCATATTCAGTAGATGTAGAGTATATATCAAACGATGTGGACCATTTTTGCAAGAAAATTGCCTGAAAGAGAGCGGAACTTATTGTGCTAAGTTTTGTTTACATACCTACACTTAAGTTTAGGTGTCTATTTGTAGGTCATATAAGACTTTAAAATAGAAATGATTTTCAATTCCAATTGCTCTCTATTTTCAAAATCTACTAAGAGGCCTTGTAGAGCTTTGTACATAGCTTCTTTTTTTTTTTTTTTTTTTTTTTTTTTTTTTTTTTTTTTTTTTTTTTTTTTTTTTTTGTTTTTTTTTGAAATTGGAGTGAAACGAAATTTTGTGCAACCGTAAGTTACATCGGTTCCTTAGTTTCATTTCCAGAGCAATCACCATCATCATCAATCACCCTAATTTTATTAGTTTTATGTTTCTAATATTAGTCCATAGGAGTTAACTATCCTCAGTTTTCAAATACCACTATATGAAACCTTCATACGTAGTTTTGAGATAAGGACCGAATTTTTTTATTAAATCTTTCGAAGCTTACGTTAGGTGCTTTTGAAGGCCCTTAAGCCTCTAATAACATGATTACGTTCAAGTTTTCAGTATTGAAATTTAAATAAGTTGTTTTTGGCTGCGTAAAATTTCAATCATCACGATATAAAATTTTTTATAGGCTCGAATAATACTAAAGACGCATATGTTCTATCAATATCTTCTTCAATACCCAAGCTACGACGCATGCTTAGCACCTACCTATTTAAATGGTTCGGTAGTGATGCAATATTACATGAATCTTCCTTCAAAAATTCACACCAAGGCCCACAAACCAAAAACCAAAACTACCAAGCACAATGGTGACTAGCCTGAGAACCATTTAGTTAGCTATGCTTGTTGTTGTTGTCTAACTTTAACAAGGTAGGCACGAAGCGTTGAAAATGAATTTCAGTTCAATTCAACGCGGCGATTACATCGTAACAACAACAACAAAAGCAACAAAACACATGTAAGTGCTAGTACACTGCCATAACACCAGTGCATCTTCACTTCACTTCAATACACATAGGTACATACATATATATAGATATATAGTCGCACTTACGATGCTTCTGACAACCATCTACATTTTCCGGCCAATCGCAGCTGTGGGCATTCTCATTGTACAGCAGACCGCCGATGCAAAGCTGCTCCGTGGCGGTGCCATTCCAGCAGGTCCAATAACGTGTGCAGGATGTCTCATGCCCGAAAATGCCGTATAACCAGTCGCAATGTTCCGTCGATAGGGGACCATCTGAAAGTACAAAGCAAAAGAGTTGAATAAAAAAAATTGAAAGTTATCAATGTAAATGTGTCCACGTGTGTGTTCGCTTGTAAGCAATAAAGTGCGAGTAAATGCTGACGTTTATGAAACCGGAGCACAAGCCGAGCATAAAGCCAAACAAGACGCGCTGTATTGAGTGTTACGGCGTAGAGCAGCAGCGCCAACACTTTGCTAGCTCACCAGCTGACCAGCTGGCTAGATTGCCAGCGTGTCACTGAATAAGCTTGCTTCGGCTCTCGTTAATGAATTGGCTGCCGGTAATGCGAGGCTTTGCGCCGCTGCCAGCACAGTCGAAGATGCAGCCATACAATCCGTTTAAATTGTTGCTTGCTACACTCCAAACCCACTCCACTTCCCTTCCTCACGCATTTTCACATAGCAAAGTTAGATTTAATACTCGGTGTCCTAGTAAGGTGTACGACAGTCATAAATTGGCTTCTGTTGTTCTACTCGGTATTTTCAGTATTTTCGGCCTGATTTACGCTCATTGCCGTTTTCGTTGCACACACATGCTTTACCACACGCTTTGTGGCATAAACTCTTTGTGTTGCTTGGAGAAAAAGTCTGTCCGTAAGTGTTTCTGTGCGCTTGGCCGGATTAGCCGAAAAGTTCTGGCGTATTTGCATGCTTATATGCAGATCTTGGCACAAAAGTACGCTTGAACTCGGTAAACAAATTGAAAGTTGAGCACGCAAATCGGTGTGGTAAGCTGATTGTTTTTAGCCGCTCAGGCGATGTTGCTCTCTAATTTGTCTTGTGCGGTTTTGAGGTGAGGAAGGGTATAACATTTTTCGGTTAGAACGTTGCTTGATTCCCTGAAGTTAAACTGGTTGAATTATGAATATAAGAGGAGTAAAAATTTTGGTTGAATAGTCTCTGACAGAATTTTCAATGATACAAATTTTCAAATTTTATTTTATTTTTTTTTTTTTGAATTATTATTTGAGATGAAACTGAGAACCTATCGCACTGGAAACGCGATTAAATTATCAAACTTCGTTTATTGTCACCAAAAATAACTCCATTATAAACCAATTAGTACAACAAATTTTAAGAAGTCCTCACTGAACCCTAATACATAGTCCTAACTATTTTAGAGGTTCCTTATTCTTTTCTATAAATAATTTTAATATAATTTCGTTTACATCGTCATGTGTCATGAGAAACAATGGCGGATTCACGGAGGGGTTTAGGTGTCAAATCCTACAAAAGCGGAAACTTCAATTCAAATTCATTTGAGATATGTTGACAAAGGCAGGTCATTTCCCGAGAAGTGTGTAATCCACCACTTGTAACTACTTTTCCTCTCTCTGAAACTTAAACATTGTTTTCCAAAAACCGGGAAATGAACTACTGATTCATCGAATGTAGTCAATCCCTAAAGGTATTTGCCTACAATTGAGACGGATTAGATTCACTAATATTCAACAATGTGAAAAGTTGGTTCTCAAGGGCCTAAATTGAGTTAATTGTCTTCAGAAACAAACTAAAGCAGCTTGTAGCATTGAATAATCGCTCCCACTCGCTACGCTTATAGTGCATCCTGCAGAAGACAGGAATCTGATCGACAGAATACTATCGGTTCTGCGATCTAGCAACCTAGACACTGTAGCATGCAAAATATGAGAATTCGGTCGGCAGAGTATTGTGAATTTGCGATCTTACAGCCGAGACACCGGAGCATCTACAATATGGAAATATCGTCGACGGAATAAAGTAATGACCACGCAGCCGAGACTTAGGAGAAATCGGTAGAGACTGCCAAGTCAGAGGCGAAATGTATCCGCAAAGAATGTATGCATAATTCATTAGCATTGTCCGGTTTTGCTTGGAAAAGTTAATTTTATAAAGGGGGGCACAAAGAACCAAACGTTACTGTCGTACCCCAACTTGAATGTACCATCTAACTAATCAAATTCTTCTATTTAGTGTAATTCTCCATTGTATACGCAGAATGTTCAGCTAAACTTATTATCGGGTTACTCCAGTAGAGGTACTTTTTTCAATAGACTATTTTTCGCCCGAATACACGACGTCCAGCGCGGCGACGAACATAGCTTTTACAGGAACTGAAGCTGCTAGAACTTTCCAAGCGTTATTGCTTCGCTCTAGGCTAGTTAAAAAGATCCAAGAAGATTCAACGTTCCAAATTTGGCTCAGCGATGAGGCTCATTTCTGGCTCAAAGGGTATGTAGACAAGCATATTTGCCGCATTTGGGACGAAAATAACCGATTCTTTGATGCCTGAACTTAATGCTCGTGTTCTCAGCGACATTTGGTTTCAATAAGATGGCGCCACTTACCACACATGACATCAATCAATGGATTTATTAAGAAAACACTTAGGTGACCAGATAAATTCACTTTTTGGGCACATCGAGATATCACACCGTCTATGCGGAAAATTCCACATCGATTCAGGCCTTGGAGTAAAACAACCAGCGTGTCATTCGCCAGTCGAAATGCTCGAACGGGTCATCGAAAATGTGACCCATTGAATGGAACATCTGAGACGCAGCCGCGGAGAATAGTTGAAAGATATAAATATCAATGAATGTTCTTTCGAATGATAATAAACAGACCGCATTAAATTTAAAGTTTCTGTGTTTTTTCCTTTAAAGGGAAGGAAACGGCGAAGTGGGTCATCCTTTTTGAAGCTTTTCCAAATTTACCTACTAAACAAGAAAGAAGATCGATATTGTTCGACAAGATTTCGGTACAAATATTAAGTGAGGTCCTCTTAACTATGGTTGTATCTTACGAGAAAACCTCTTTAATGAATCTTGGAGAGATTCTGTTAGAATATTATGTTGCGCTACATAGATATAGGACAGTTCATTGAGACCCATATACATATCTTTCAGTTTCAAAGAAAAACGGTATCTAAAATACTGTAGTGTCTCTTACCCGAATCTAATCCATTCATATCTAGCAACTATAACGACCATAACCTCACCTCAAATCTTCACTAAATTCGCACGAAAAACTAACCAGAAACTGAACTCCAGCGCGAACACCTGCTATGCCACATTTCAATTATCCGTTGTCTCCGTGTGTGCATTACCAATGTACGGCTGAGCAAATAATAACTGTAATAGCGGTTCGTGTTTGCATAAATGTACCTTTGGCATAGACAACAAAAAGAAACAAAGCGACCGGCCGGCGGCACAGTAACGGCAGAGCTTAACTTGCGTGTTTGCCGAAGCTTTGTTGCCACAAACACACACACACACACACACGAACACGAGCACGCATACGCGCCGCCGCAATTAGTCCAACTACACCACAATAAAATTCTAATATGCAAACTAAAACTGTACGAAATTGTCGCTGCGGTTTGGCGAGTAAAAACTTTTCGTGCCACATACAACATTGTGGCAATGTGAGCGCGTGGACGCCACAAAGCGTGCCACAACGGTGCACAAATACGCACACGTCTCACAGCGCCACTCAGCGCAAGTCGCCACTAAATGACGCGCACACACGCACACATGCATATACACATGTTGCAACCGGTGCGCGTGTGTGCAACAACAGTGAAGCCATTAAAGTGGAATCCACACCGGAAAAACGCACACAGCCGCACAGCGACCGCAAGCGATAGCTGCCACACAACAAACACACGCACGCACATACACATACACGTGCGCTTCTTTGCATATGTGTATGTGTGCGTGTGTATGTACATCGATATTGGCACGCATCGATTGCATTGCCTTGTCACATTTGGCCAATTGTGGTAAGTTGCATGTTGCAATACGGCGCATAACGTGCAACGACAATACAGCAAAAACTTTTAATAAGCAGCATAGTCGCCGGTGCAATGCTACGCTGCCGGCGTGTATGTGTGTGTGTGCGTTTGTGGCATAAAGGCAAACAGCATGCCACACAATGGCACTCAAATGACGCGTGTTGCAAGTGAATGCAATGGCTCCATATGTTGCACGACTTTTTCCAGCAGCTCAACTTGTTTGCAGCTACGCTTGCCAGTGTTTGCGTGTGTATGCGTGTGTGTGGCAACCGCAACAGCGTCAACAGTAAACATAAAATTTCAACGAACCACACTGAATCTCACACGCCCAGGCACGAAGCCCCCATTTAGGCGGCATAAACTGCATGCACCTTAAATTCAATTTACACCGAACACCTGACCCACACCCTGCACCCTTTCGCTTCCCTTCGATTCCCCGCACACAATGCACACTGTACTCACTCGCTAATTGCTTGCCCTCGCAATAGTTGGCGCGCCACGGATAATCACAGCCTTCTGTAACGCCACGGTGCTTGCCGGCAAAGACCAGTCCATTGGGGCAATCGTAAAGCTCCGGCTGATTGCTGACACACTCCCAATAACGGTCACAATAGACTTCATCGCCAACCACACGGCCTTTCACCTTGCACGGATCCTCTTGGTTGCCCTTCAGCTGTTGCCCGGCCACGCCGCTCGCTGCAAAATAGAGAACAAAACAAAGAAGAAGAGAGCTGTTAAAATAATTGTTACTGTTGCGATTAGTGATAGTGATAGAAAGAGAAAACAGAGAGGGAGAAAAAATATGGAAAGTTGTTGGTATTGTATGCATCCAAATTTTTGGTCACATTGTTTGGTGTGCAGCAAGTTGCCACTGATTTTTATTTACTTCCTTTTACATATATGTACATATACATACATATCTATGTATCGTTCGTTTCGAACTCAAAGAATAGAGCTTATTGTCAAAAATTCACAGTTAGCTGGGTATATACATATGTATGTGGGCACCTCAGGTGCTGTTTTAGTTTCGCGATCTCAGTCAATATTCTGGTTGCATATTTGTGGACATTTCTCTGGTTTCAGTTTTTTCACTGAACGCAAATTTCACGAAATTTGTTGTCGTTGCATTCCGCTAATCGCAACACGGAAATGTATTGTTGTCTACAGCTACAGCCATCTGGCTAGCTAATTGGGTCAAAACTTTAGCGAATATTTTATTTGAAGTATTCCGCTTTCCTGTTATGCTAGAAGGGAAAATGCAGTAGAGCGGTTTGATTTTTTTTTCTTTTTTTTTTTATAAAAAGGCGTTAGCGGGATATGTTCTATCATTCTGACAATTTTGCCTTAAAGAATATGGATCTAAAACCGGTGAGAAGCCAACAATTTTACAAAATTATAAAAACTCTTCCTCTGTTTTGCCCAGCCCGGAGAGTCCCTGGAGACAGCCTCTACGGTTTGTTTCGATTGACAGTGAGTATAGGAGATCTAAGTAACCAAATACTTCCATGCAGGATGGTACCAGATTCCTCGTCTTGGTTTTTATTTTGTTCTTTTGAGTCTCCGCTTCAAGCCCCTACCTCTGGCAGTTGCCCTTTTTGAAACTCTTGGTTATACATATATGCAAGCACGGAGGCCAGCAGAGGATTGACACAAGTCGTTTTGGAAACTTATGTTCAGAGCCCGGTTCGGGCACGATTTAGGAGCTCTTTTGAACCTGTGCGACTAAAGAATTACGGCGACGTACATTGATCGTACTTAAAGACCTACTAGGGTTTTAACGAGACGGAAGTCAGAACGGCATTAGCCTTCCAGCCATTTCGATAAGCTATCACTCTTACCTATTGGGGTAACAGAACACTGCCCTCTCCAGCCCTTTGTCAAACTGATCCGTTTCGAAGCTCCAGTACACTATAATTAGGATCTTACTGGCCACAATTCTAATGCGCGCTTATCAAGGATTTTCGTCGGCAACCCCTTTGTGGGTTGTGGACGCTTATTTAAAGGCGGCATCTTTTTACCTCTGCTACCTACACCTACTTAATATTAATAAATAAGAGCATCATCTGCCCAAAACGTTTCAGTAATCAAGTTCTAAAAAGAATTGCTTTCTCATGCCTCTTAACTATTCAACTCTTGAATTCTATCCATTGAAGCTATGAGTTGGTTGGGATTTTCGAATAGGGTTCTTGGAGACCTTCAGTAATTGTAGAACCCAGAACCCATATTTACCTTCAATATATCAAAAATCAGTAACAAGCGTAGTGCCACCAATAAAATTTATTACACGCGGCAGCCTAGTGAAAACAGACTTAATTGCCCTTTTACATCCATTTTTATACGCTGAGCAGGGTATATAGAGTTGGCCAAAAAATGTGTAACCACCTGAGGAAAACGTCAGAGACCCAATAAAATATTTGTATACAAATGATCAGCTTGATGAACTGAGCCATCAATCTATATTAGCGCGAGCTAGTCCCTCAGTTGTTCAGATATTTGCACAAGTCCTTTTTTTTTTTTTTTTCTAAGAAGCTGTTCACTTATCGAAACCACTGAAATCAGGCCAGTAAAGCATATAACTGTCATACAAACTGAAATATTATAGGTAGGTTAGCACTTGATGTGCCATTTTGATATACTATTATATTTCACCTTCTCTCTCGAACCATTTTGAGGTTTCGATGAAACTACAAATGTCTGATATACTTTTAATGGAAACCCAAGAATCAAGAATTGGTGCTTGATGGATTCTAAGTGTTTAGTGTCGGATCTGTGCTAGAGCTGGGCATTCGCAGAGAAAGTGGAAGACTGTTTCCTTGTTCCCTGCTACTCCGCAGCCTCGGCAAATGCCGTTGTAGGGCATACCCATTTTGGACGCATGTTCCCCAAATGGCCAGTGCCCTGTTGTGGTAGCTGTTACTCTGTAGATGCTTTTTCTTGACCTATTTAATAAGTCATTGGTTCTTTTCCTGTCATATGGTGGCCACAATGGTTTAGTTATGATGGATTTTGTAATATTTTTCCAGCTGTTATTTGCAACTTGTTGAAATTGTCTATTGATCTCTCCTTTGATCGATCCTAGCGGGCTTGGTATTAGCTCCTCCTCGGATTCCTTGAGGAAATGTTCCTGTGGCCGGGAACCTTCTTCAAGTCTAGTTGGAGCTTGTCTTTTTTGAGCTTAATGCTCTCTTGCAGTTGTAATAAAGTCTTTATACTAGAAACTTTTTCAGACGAATCTTCACGAAATTTTATATGTTTTACTGTCAAAGGCAACGGTAGAATCAACGAAGAAATTGTCCAAATCGGTCCACTATAACACATAGCTGAAATTCAAACTGAACGATGAAAAATAAGCTCTTGTGTGAAATCCTTTGTATTTACAAAGGTTATTATAACTTGTTTGCAAACGAGCATTTAACATTTTTGCTTGTTGTGCATTGTAATTGTTGTCCTTTAAATAGTATTTCTCGCCGTCAAAGTTATTGTTGGCGAAATTTTACTGTTGTTAATTTCGTGTCATTGAAATTGACACTTTCGTGACGTTTGCGTGACACAAGGAAAATCGCGCATTATTTAGTTTACAAGTAGCAAATTTGAAACATATATTTCTAACAAACAGGAATATATATGTATCATTTCAGAGATATTTCGACTTTAGCGTCATCTCTCTGCCATATTTTTAGTTCGTAATCAAACTCAAATATAAACTAAATCTTCTGACAAATATGACTTTTGGAAACGTGTTTAACTTCTAGGTTAATATTTGGTCTAAAAATTTTATCAGCTGAGGTAGGTTCCATATATTAATTAAATTAGAAGTAAATATAATTACTGAAAAGAAATCGAGCTTGGCGCCTACTACAACTCCTACTGCAGTTACTTCCATATTTTATGTTTTGAATTTGTGATCCATCTGACGTATTCAATTAAATATTGCTGCCTAGTTGTCAAATTATTCTCTTCCGTACACTAATATGTGTACATTTCTACAGCTACCCTATAATTATGCAAAGTATTTAATTGTTTTACCACTTAATAATACTATGACCCTTAATTTGTAGCCAATAAATTATTTTTAGTCACATTAGAGTATATAATTTGTATTGCTCACATATCATAAAAATCATAAAAAGTGCTTCGACGCAAAAGAAACTCGCTAATAAATGTCGCATGTGCCTGGCTTTATTAACCAGCGTGTAGGTTCTAATCATAAAATGCTAAATTACACTGTAGAACATAAATTTTCACACGCCCACATTGTTGGCTAACAATTTCCACATTAAAGTAATTACCGTTGCCTCACCTGAAATATGTGAGAGACAACGAGGCCGCAATAATAAAGCAAAGTGGACACAGACGAGCCAATATAAAGCCTGAAATATTATACACATATAAGTATATACATATATGTATATAATATATATTATATATATATTCAAAAACACATGTGAATGTATGTGGCTATGTGGACGCTTTCGTGCCACACGCAAGCTGCCGTAGGTAATAGAGCTGGTCACTCTTTACAGCTAGATAGTAGAGTGGAATGGTGGCGAAATGACATTGAATAAAGGTAGTAAACAACCAGCCGTACTAGTAGTAGCTGTTGTTGTTTTTACTGCTTTGTTGAAGTAAAACTTAAATGTCAGCAATAAAAGTTTTATCACCAGAGTTCTTTAAATATTTACGGCACACTGCAGGAACACTAAACAAAGCGAACAAAAATTCATTGGTGAACATGTGTGCGGTTGTGTGTATGTAGTTGTTTGTAGTAAGTGTGCATGTAGCAAGTGATCCTATAATATATGTTACTATATGTGATTGTGTGGGAATCGTACTCGCCGCTGTGGGTGTAATAAAAGCAAAGCGTTGTCACAGGCGGCTTTTGATAAACTTTTATTAGCTTAAGATTGGCTGGTGAGCCAAAGAACTAACTGCCAGTATTTTATGCTTTTATAGTGTTGTGATCTAGACATGGTCATAATCATGATTATTCCGGGCCACACGGGTGATTCACGTGATTTATAATATTTATTGTTGTAGCTCCGTTTCGTTTGGTTGCTCGCAATAAAACTTTAGTAAAGCTCAGCAAGTGTCCTAATGCGCAAGGAAAGCCGCCAAAGCAGGTTAAAGGAGTCGGAATAATACGGTAAATAAATAAATTAAAGAAATGTTTGCGGTAAGCGGGTGGTTGTGGGGGTAGTGGAAGTGAGTAAGTGTAAGATAAAGAAACTTTCAAGCAAGAGGTGGCAGTTTCGGTTAACAAATAGATTATATTATAAACTTGTTCCTTTGGACAATGGAAATGTACATTTTTTAAAATAAGTGGTTTGAAAGAATATGATAAAACGTATTTATTATATAAAAAAAAATGATGATCGTTATATTTCAAAATCTAATAATAAAAACTTTTCTCTGCACTGCGTATACGCAACTTTAGAAAACCGATGCTCCTAGTATTTAATAGTTAACAAAAATTACGTATACGCAATGTAGAGACCTTCAAGTAGAGTATTTATAAAAATTCAAATACCCAGAGAGAAAATAGTTTATAAACACTGGAGACTGCAACACTTTTGTACTCATATTCATATCAGAACACCTCAAGTACTCCAAGAAGCTCGTAAGACAATCGCAAATGTTTATTTCAGAACTGTTGAGTGAGTGGTGATATTTTTTAAGTTTTGATAAGGATTAACTTTATTATGGTAAATTAAGACTTATTTTCAGAACATTAACCGATCTTTACCTCAAAGCATGTAGCAGCTACTTGGGTATGTAAACCCCAAGCATTAACTAAAAATTAACAACTTTCGTATTATTCACATTACTCCATCTAACGATACCAAACAATTTTCGTGCAAGATTCATCATTTCATTTTTTAACTATGAAGCAGATAACTGGTTACACATACCCAAAACATTAACCAGAAAGTAACTTATTTTTTTTTTTGAGAAATATGAATTGAATTGTTTTACGCCTGAAGCAGATAATTGGTTATGCATACCCCAAATATTAACCAGAAATTACCTACTTTCATATTATTCAAAAGTCGTTATTCTAACGATAGCAACCAACTTTCATTTTATTTGTTAAGCATGAACCAGTCAATTGGTTACACATACCCAAAACATTAACCAGAAAATAACTTATTTATTCACAGGTCCTCCATCTAACGATAGCAAACAAATTTCGAGCAAATTTCATTCAAAATGTTTAGGCATGAACTGGTTACACATATCCAAAACATTAACCAGAAAGTCCCTCATTTTTTCACAATTCCTCCACAAAATTCCTCCATCGATAGCAAACTATTTTCAAAAAAAGATTTCTTTCAATTTTTTCTTGAATGCATAACCTTGAAGTAAAGAGTAATTTACGATTCCTAAATTTTCTTCCGAAAATTATTATTTTTGTAGTTTGATTTGCATAAATATTTTTTTTTTTATATAAAACAGCATTTGCATTATTATAGAATCCATGCTACAAGTTTAACCAAAAATTTTACACACTTTAAACAGTAGCAACGCATTCCTACAGGGTCATTCCACCTCTTCTATAAACATTTATTCGCATTGCGAGACCTCAAACGAATACGCATGAGCACGCACAAACACATACGAAAAATTAGTTTGTTCAATTTAGCGGAAGTGCGTAAATTCATTTCCGTTTAATGCTTAAATGGCGCAGCTAGCCGCCACAAGCGGTCAATAGCAACCGCTATTGCAAATCACACATACACACCCATGCTCACAAAGGTCAAACGAAAGGTAAACATATGTGAGTGCGTTTGAGTATATAAGCATATGAACTTATAATAGTAAATCGCTAAATCCAGCGGCGTAAAACTTTTGCGGACCAAACAGTGATTAGAAAAGGTGGATTTCATGTCTTTGTAGAGGCTATAAATATAAGGTGGTGTGTGTGTGGTGTACACTGACTTGTTTGACTGCATCCGTGTACTGCTTCCGGGTGTGAGCGCTCAAGTGGGTCACTTAAAATTAAAGGAAATATTATAGCTTGTAGGTCAATCGGTGTTGTGACAATATTTAGACAAAATATTTATGTGTGAGTATTTATAATAAGTGTACAGCACACCTTCGTTAAAATGAGCTTAAACTCTGCCACCAACAATATGGCAATAAACACAACTAAGCACACTTTTTCCAAAAGACTTTCTTTGAATTCACCAAGTCATCAGCGGACAAATACTTTCTTTCAAGCACTTGTGGGGAAAAAAAGGAAACAAATCATGACAAAGTTGATAAAAAAATGCGTAAGTATATAAAAACTTGTACATAAAAATAACAATACAACAAAGAATGCGAGAGCGCATGAGATGCAAAATTGATGTTAAAACGGAGAAAGCGAATATAAAAGACTGTGGTTGAGGAAAAATTAGGCATTTCCGCCTGACACGTCTTGTCATCAATCAAGATCAGTCGCTGAATTTCCGCTATGTCATCGCGGCACTCAACACGCATAGGCTGGGCACTCTTAAATGCTGAGTTATACAGCTGTCAGCCAGCTAAATAATGCAAGCACGCAGCTTGATGTGCTCTTTTCACCTTCCGCCGGCAATTGGATTAATTTTGAAGCCAAAGTGTGGACAGAATTAATTGCTACTTCAGGGCATTTGAACTTATAGTCATTTAGCGTGAACGAGTGCAGAAAATTTTGAAAACGGCAGTAAAGGTATTTTTTATTTTTTACAACAAAAATTTGCTTATTGCATAAATATTACAATAAAATACAAATTTACTCATCAAATACTAAAAATTATGAATAAAATTCCAAAATTTTGGAATTAATTTTTCGAATTAAAATTTTATAATTTGGCAATGAAGATGTAAACAAATAGATAACAGATTGTGCTTACTCTAACATGCTTCTTGTATTTTTTTAGTTTTAAAAAAGCTTTTAATTTACTTCTTTATTAAAAATCATTTAACGAAAGGAGGATTTGAGCTTTAAAGCACATTTTAAGACAACATTAACACATGTAAATATGTACTTTCCAAATAGATAGGAAACTTTGGCAGAATTCCCTTAAATGTAGGCAAAACAATTTCATATTTTTCATATATATTGCCTACCATTATGCGCAATTTATCAAAGTCACACACCCATTTAGATAAAAAATGAACGCTCAATTAGTAAGACAATGAGACAAGACATATTTTTTTCAGGACGATCGAAATAAATATAGATAAGTGGTGAATTACATTGAAAATTTTGCAATTCTTCGAAAGCAAAACTTAAACTGATTTGAAAAATAACAAAAACTTTATTAATAATATTATTCTTTCAAGAACTGTTTCTTCATAAGGAAGGAAGTAATGTTCTTATTTTTGGTATAATCATTGTCAGTTTGTTCAAATTGTATCAAAATAGGAAGACTTTTAATAAAATGTACTAACATGTTGGCTGCGAGTCTACCTTCCCCGTTCCAAGCAATAAAATACAAACACCGAAAATTACCAACATGTTGAAAAAAATATAAAATATTAATATTTAAAAATAAAAATGAATCAAAAAAGTTTAATTGTCGAAGAATTTGGTTAAAAAAGGGGAGTTTTTGAGACGTTTGGTTCTCATTGAGGCAATACTTTTTCGGAGTTGGTCTGTTCGACAGCTGTCTCCTGATTTATACACAATATGGTTCACTATTTTATAATGAACAGACCTACTCCGGAACAATATTTTCAAATCAAACAAGTAAGGAAGGGCTAAGTTCGGGTGTCACCGAACATTTTACACTCTCGCATGACAAGTTGCATCAAGATATTTCAATTTTGACTCAAATTACAGCTTGCACGGACGGATAGGCAGACATCCGGATTTCAACTCTACTCGTCACCCTCATCACTGTGGTATATGTAACCCTATATCTGACTCTTTTAGTTTTAGGACTTACAAACAACCGTTATGTGAACAAAACTATAATACCTTCTTTGAGAGAATATAAAAACGATTCGATTTGCATAACACATCTTGTACTGTAACTAATATTCGTTCGACAAAATCGAACAACCATGATTAGGCTTCACGGCTTCACACCAAGTTTACTTAGCCTCAGTGGTACCTGAAGCAGAATATCGAAGGATACCCGAATGAGTCCCTACGCCATCAATTCACAACACGGAAGATTTTGAAGAAGAATTTTGGTTTGCGAGCTTACAAAATTCAACTGGTGTAAGAATCGAAGGCGTAAGACTAACAAACGCGTCGCATATTCCATGGGTTGGTTCAAAACGAGATGGTCACCGTTCCTAATTTTCACAAGATTTTGTTTTGTTTTTTTTTTTTTTTTTTGTTTTTTTGAATAACGAAGCTCCTGTTAAGTTAAATGAGTACGTTAATAAACAAAACTGTCGCATTCGGTATGATGATTATAAAAAAGACATTCTAAGACGCCCTTATATCTGCAAAAAAGTCACTGTTTGGTGAAATTTATGGACAGAGGGAATCTTTGTTGCATATTTTTTTAAAAGTTATGATCATGTTTCAGTCAATGGGCAATATTCGGTTCGTTATTGCTGACACACGTCCCCTATTTCTGCAAAAAGTAGTTGCAAATTTGATCTCTCGGCAGGAGTTTATTAGAGCAAGCCTTGGTTGTTTTCGTTTTTTTTTTTTTTGAGAACCATATGTCTGAAAAAAACACCCTTTATACTATTATGAGCAAAAAATAGTAAGACTTTGATAAAAACCAACAGTTGTTGGTTTATAATTCTGACCTCTTTTTACGAATAGCTTCTCCCAAACGATGCATAGCAGTCAAATAATACTTCTTGATAACATTTTGGCCGGCTTGAAGTAATTCGGAATGCACCACATCCTGATAATGAAAGAAAACTCTCAACATAACCTTGATTTTTGTAGCTTCTACGAGGTTTTTCGGCTTCGAATCACCATTGCCACGATATACGTCCGATTGATCTTCTGTTTCCGAATCGTTAACATAGATCCAAGACTCAAAAACCCAACTTTCAGTGAAACAGACCAGATAGCATTGCGACAAGACTTTGAACGGCATTCGAGTTATTTTCCAGTAGACCAAATTTCTTTCTACCATTCAATATCAATCCGAACTGTCCACCTCTATCACATTAGCAGATAGAAAATAATGTGATTTCACGACTTTTCGCTAACACGCATACACGTGCGATAATCATATGTGCACAGCACAAAAATCGCTAAATTTGATTCAATTTCATTTTCATCTTAATTTTTTCTGGCTCATCAACTCCAACAGCACCGCCAACACCATCACCACCAACGCTACAAAAGCTAACCGAAACACAAAGTAAATAAAAATGTAATGACACTTTTATTTGTATACAAGACACAGAAAGCAAATCTAAATTAACGAAGACACATTTTTCTTAATGTCGGACGCAGTGAGCAGCAAATGACATTTCACCAAGAGCGATGTGACGTTTTGAGCGGCCAGAGGGACATCGGGCATCAATACGCGCTTATGATGAACGAAAAAATATATATATTTAACATAAATATATAATATATATGTGTATATATGAATGTATGTATATGTGTGTTGAGACTCGACAGGAATATGGTTGTCATTTGCTAGCTGTCACTGTGATTACTGTTATGCAACTGACAAAGGCGCTGTGTTCGCCTTAATTTGCACCACCTCATTATTTTACTGTGCGGCGCATTTGAAAACGAACACAAACACTTACATACAGACACACACGCATACAAGCACATTCTCGTATCAATAGAGATAGCCATAAGTACTCATTCACTATACAGTGTTTACTTTTGCTGCTGTCTGACGTGTTTCCATGGCATCATTGACAGGAAGTGGCCCAAAGTCTCGTCAGACATACACACACACACATATATATATAGATATATATATATACATATATAATTACTAAAATCGTATTTTATCTTGTAAGTTTGTATTAGAGTAATATCTTATATATTTATGCTGGTTTCTGCGTTCATGCGAGGCATTATTCTCATTTCTTTTGTTCACTTTGTTTTGTCAGTTCTATTTGACAAATTTCGCAAAGTCTTCATAGATTTTTCCACATTTCCACAATTAGTTTATTTGTTTATCTTTGTTGCCTTTCTAATTTTTCTTGTTCCTTGGATAATAATCTCAAATAAAAAAGTTTCCATACCAGGACATTGGTTGATCGGTCAAATTGTGTGACAGCTACATGTGGGCTGTGATGTCTGATATGATCTCCGATATTACCTTCTAGGTGTTACAAACTTCCTAGCAAAATTTGCTTACTTTATTCAGAGTACAAAAATTATCAAAAAAGACAGTATTTAGCCTTTATACACCGCTTAAGTAGCCATATTTCGTTTCTAAGGAGATTGATAAGCCATTTGAACCAGTTCAAGTCGTACGACCGCAGCATTTACTTCGTTTGCTGAAAGCCGGACGTTTGTAGCCGGCACTCTCTTATGTTTCTTTCTACGAAGTTTTTCTTTCCTGGTGTAGATGGGCCATGCACCAAAAAGAGAAAAGTCAAGAACCACAGCCACTTTTCAAGTCAGCTTGTCTGCCACCTATGCCTTTGTGTAAAATTGCCGATCCAAGAGACTCAGAAAGCTACGCTGTTAAACCTTTCCACTTAATCCAAAAATAATAACCTCTTATGATATGATGGCCTAAATTGCAAGTTATATATCGCTAAAGTTGGTCGGGTTCAAAGACAGTCGGGTCTACGTAACCGAAACGGGCCCGGATTTTTATTCGTTTAAGGACTGTCAACTCAGCACTATGGTTCCAAATTACTTCATGAATGTTTACTGCCGCTACAACAACAACAGCAACCGAATACATATTTAAATATTTCACCAATTAATTTCACTGCTTTGAGGTCATCGGTGTATCACTGTATATATTGTATATCAAAGTAAATGTTCAGTCAACCCAGTAATTTTTGCTACCTGGAGCTTTTACGAACTTTCTCGTATAAGTATACTCGTAAACCACTCTTATTATCTGTCCTTTACGAAACTCTTCTAAATCATGCTCATAACGCAAGGTACAGTTTGGGGATTATTTAGGAATATGGATTAGAGGGAGCTCCAGAATTTCCTTTCTAATTTACAGCAATCGCTACAGTTGAATATGTACGCGTAGCTGCTATTTACTCAAGCTTCTACATCGGCGGAAGCAAACACTCTGTCAGACATCGATCACTCGTCTTAGTGCTTCTGATATATATCTGCGGAATTTATCAGCCAGATGCTTGTACTTCTGCATTGTGCTCGCGCTTTTTCAGACAAGGCTCCTACTTTATCACGAGCATAAATTTTTGAGTAGCACAAAGTATTCAGTGAAGGTCCAGAAGTCATCAAACAATTGCCGCATCCGGATCGACCTTCTATCTCCTTTAATCATGATAACAGTAAAAGAAACATTGCTTGAAGATCGTCATTTTGGCAACCGAAAAATATCAGAGAATCTCAACATCACTTACGGAACGACGCAACACATTTTGGTAAATATTTTGAATAATGTTTAAGTTAACGTTTTGGGTATGAGGCATGTCAATGCTAGATTCGTAACAAAATACAGAAATAAAGTGCTGACAAGATGTGGGTTTATTAGTATGTACAACAATCTAGCGCATTTAACTCCAAAAATGAGCCGAAACCGAAAAAATGCAAAACTCAAAATCCAGCCAAGGACTAAGACAAATGTATGGAAAATTGTATTAAGCATTGTCATGCGTGGATTGGCTCAAAATGAGCCTAGTTTGAAGACGATAATAAAGTTGTGTATTAAAATACGTGAAAATGTATTTTATTTGTTGCCGTCCAAGTCTAAAAAGATCAGATGATAAACCATGTATCAACTATGAATTTTTGCTTATAGGTTTTCTAGATTTTCACCAATTTCATTTAGACAAGTATAACTTAATTCTTCCAAGAAATACTACACATAAAATACTTGTAGGTTTTGCCACACAGCGCTGAATAAAACATACGAACACATCTCCCATGACAATAAATCAGGGGTCAAAGAGTTTTCAACAAACTGAAACTAAAACATAAATTTCGTGACTTTCATCTGAGTATATTAAATATTAAAGCCACAAAGAGATTAAAATCAAGCTGACAAATGGAAGCAATCACTTTACGATGAAGTTCAGGACAGAATTTTATTTCTCGCTGACAAAAACAATGAAATGGACATATCACCACGAAATCAACAACAAACAGAAATGTCGCACACAATACGAAAACACTTACACAAAAGCATACCTACATGCATATGCCACATACATGCATATATAAATACATTCATACGCACATATAGATATTAATACAGATACAATAACACATGTATATGAACACTCAAACCGGCTGGCTAACACGCAATGACGGCGAAAACTGTCGCTTCAACAAATGTCACACAGTCAAACACACCCGTACACTCACACGCAGACACATTGTGCCCGAGTTTATTGATATAAATGCGAGTTGACACGTTGAGGGCAGGCAACTGGTAGTCGATGAGACAACTGATTGACTGTGCGAACAGGTGGGTGAGGCTTGAACGCACGTATGTGATACATATATTTTTATTTTTTTTTACATTATTTATGCGTTTGTATGTAGTTGAGGCACACCAACACTTTGAGTTTAATTCGATTTATTTTTAATCGAAATTTTATTTACACTTGATTTTGTTGCGATTTTTGAATTGGATTTTTATTGTGCTACATTCGAGGTGAATTCAAGGTGAAAATCAGGAAAATTTTTTTGACAACAAACGAGAAAAAAACTTCAAAAATTGAATGAGTGAATCACCTGTATACAGACAGACAGACGGACATGGCTAAATCGAATCATCTTGTCACGCTGGTCATTTATATTGTTGTCTTCGTTTCCTTCCTTGTTTGACTGTGTGACAAACCATATTTACTGTGTTCAGGGTATACAAATATATAGATATTATGTTGAGCCACTAATTTCTCGCATTTAATAGAGGAATTTTTCAAATACAAATTTTAAAATAATCACGTTGAAAGCTTAGCTTATGACCTTGCAACATGCAAATGACGAAATGCCGTGCCAACAACAGCAGTGGATGGCATATTGCACTGGCGCGTGACATAAAGGTCGCCACATGACGTGAATGCACAAAAATATGAAAAAGCAACAAAAAATGAGAAAAAAATATTACAACAACAACTGAAAAAATGGTACAACAACAAATGCAAAAAATCTTTTAAAACCTATAACAATAACGAAAGCAAAAAATATTTTAAAAAAAATTTACAACAACAAATTCACGAAATCTTTTAAAAATATTTCAACAACAACAGCACAGGTAGAAAATTTCGAACACCTATTACAACAAAAAATGCAAAAATATATATTTTAAAAAACTTTACAACAACAACAGCAAAAAATCTTCCAATCAATAATGCAACAACAAATGCCATAAAACAAAAAAAAACAACACAACATCAAATGCAAAAAATTAGAAAATACAACAACACTCTCAAAATGAAACAAACAACACAATACAAACAACAAAACCAAAGTTCTTTAAAAAATATTACAACAACAAATGCAAAAATCTTTGAAAAAATATTACAACAAAATATGAAAAACAATATAACATCAAATGGATAAAGTTAGAAGATACAACAACAAATATAAAATTAAAAAATACAACAACAACTGCAAAATAACACAAAAAACATTACAACAACAAGTTCTTAAAAAATATACTCATGAGGCTATGCCAACACCTAACCCAACACCTGTTCGAGTTAGTCACGTCACCAACAATAAACACAATAACAACAGCGTGCAGATAAAACGCCGTTGGCGGTCTCAATACGCACACGTCACAGTCACACTAACACACGCACGCTCAGCAGGGGGCTTGCCACTAGGAGCGCGAAAATTTCTGCTTTTTTCCTTATGCTTCTGCACAGCAGGCAGCCAACGAGATAAGCTCTGAGCGCGTTGTTGTTGAAAGCTGCAGTTACAACAAAAAGCAGGCAATAGAAAAAGTTATAGTTCGGGAATTGCAAGGCAAGAGAGCGAGGTGGGCTGCAAGTCGCTTACAGTTTGCTTTTGTTTCTCATAACCAGACAACTCAACACATCGTCAGCTACCACAGCTTGTTCCTTTAGTGTACTTTTTCTACAACTCAACGCGGGTATGCATGGCGTATACGTGATTAATGGTTTTGCGCTGTTGTCACGGATTCTCGCATTTTATGTTAATTTCGATTACTTGCACTGCAATATTTCTATTACAATGAGTATGTGGCGGACTTTACTAAGTTTTTGCATACATTTTTCTTAGCAGCAGGTAAAATTTAATGATAAAGGCTTGTGGACCAGTGTTCTATGGCATGTGTCTAAAAGCAAAAATTTCTGTGTGTATATGAAAAGTTATTTAGTCGCGCTCATCTGGTAGCTAAAGTGGATAACTCATCGACTCGTCAGGTGAGAATTACTATCATAGTTAAGAAGGTTTTAATTGACTAGGACTTTCACTGTTGAAGCTCTCTTGGGTAAGTAATTCTGAAGATTGGCTTAGAAGCCGCCATTTTGTATCAAAATGGTCGAAAAGAAAGAAATTCAGTTTCCTTCTTCTTATTTTCAAAATAAATTTTTAAAGTTAGGCACTTTTTCAGTGATCGACACTGGATTAACAAATTAAAAATTCATATTATTTTCAAAACCGAATCACCATAATCCACCAAAAAACTTCGAGTTAAACATACTTCGAGTTGTAGAACAAAACTTGCATGAAACTTGACTTCTATTGCCAATTCAAGGGTTCGAGTTCGAGTTATGGAAGTTTAACTATACCAAACCTCTGGGTATGTGAACTTGCTTAGCCAAGACATATGTTGTGAATATGCCTAAATGTAGGCAGTATTCAAAATTAATTTTTTTACAGAGTTAGACAGACTTCAAGTTATGGAAGAAAATTTATATGAAATTTTACTTATATTGCCTCGAGTTATAGAAGTTAGAATTACAGAGAACTTCGATTTAAAGAATTTCAAGTTATGGAAGTTCAACTGCACTAATACGACGTCCCTCCCTTTATTATTATGCGTAAATGTAAGCAACGTTCAAAAAAAAAATTTTTTTTTTCGCAGCAAAATTGGTTGGTTCCATTAAGGCATTTAATGTAAATATTAAGCCACTAAAATAAAAATTCAGACTATATTAAATGAAAGCTAGATTTTTCTATTTAAAGAAATGCTTTAAAATACTTTTAAATATAACAAATATAAATAGATACTTACATATTTTGTTTTTAGATACATTTTGGCAGCTCAATACTGAAATGACTACAACTTGCCATACCGAAAACAAAAACCAAAATAAAATTTTGAATGATTGATAATAAACTCCCGAACTATTTTATTAAAACAAAATTTAAAAAAAATTTTGGCTTCATCCTCTTTCTTGCGTTTGTCCACCCAATCACACTCGGCAAAAAATTGCTTTTCATCAACTCTCTTTCAGCGTTCCATTCATCCAACTTCTCGTGTCACCATTTCTGTCTTTGGCTTCGCCGTTAAGTTATCGCCGTTACTTTTACTTTAAGCCAATTTAAGCAATGGTGCTGAAAAGTGACTTACACACCAATGTCGCTCGCTCGCGGGATTTGTCGGCCACCTTGTCAACATTCACCACCAATTGGCTTGCAAAAGCATCGATAGCTTTGCCATTTATATTGTTTGCGCACATTGTGCCTTTTAGTCGGGCGCTGTCGGCTGTCCACTGTCGACTGTCGGCTCTTTGGTTACTTTACTTTTGACTGTCGTTACTACACAATTCTTTTCTCTACTACACAGACAGTTTTTACATATAAGAAACATATTCCCACAGCGATTTTCATTCAAAGTTTTTTCCTCCTCATCGAAGAATTTTTGTTTTTCCATTATGATGGATCTTCTTGTGGCCGAGTTTTTACTTATTTGTATGTCTGTAATGTGACTCGCACTGGAGCCTTTTCGTTTTTGCTTTTTAATTGTAACCTCTGCTGTTTTAAATGTCTTATTATTGTTGTTATTGTTACGGCTTTAGCATCAATCACCCGCAGCATTTATGTTTACTTTGTTTTGTGGGGAAATTTCCTTCCATTCATTGAGTTTTTTACGACCAACATAAGTCTTCTTTTAACATATTTGCCATCCTTGCTCTCCTGCTGCTCTTTCACACGGCTTTACTTGCATTTTCCTTTCTCAAACTGCGCTTCCTCACCTTAGTCCGTCTGCTTGCAATCATATTAATAGCATTGGTCATGCTGATGCAGGCGATTTGTCCTTCACCCACACACACGCACACACTCACATGGATAGCTCACATGCTTTTACATATGCATATGTGTGGGATTTTTGTGTGCGTCCTCATTGGCAACCAAATGCAGTTAAGATTCAATTAATGTGCAATTTTCATTGGCTTACAGTCAGGTCTTCTTGCTGACAATGCAGTCTCCTTGGAGATGCCATACACGTCTCTCAGTAAAAAATTTTTGTTGTTATCGTTTCTGTTGTTGTTGTGGTCGTCTTTGTAGCATTTATAATTCAATGAATGCTTACAAACCGTTTCATTTGGATTTATTCTCCCTTTCTTGCGCCATTTAACCAAGCAATTAACCTTTATCAAGATTAAATATACATTTATGTATGTCTACTTTGGTATATATATTTGAGTATATACAGCAGTTGACAGCTAATTAGAAATGCTACCTTCTTGTAGTTGGCTCATAAGTATAATGATAAAAATATTTTCATATAACGTTATTTATATTCCTAAAAATTTTGAATTGTTCGTGTTACTCTATTTACTATTAAATTCACTCTGTTTTGTAGTTGTGAGGTTAAAGTTCTTTGAATTTTTTCCCAAATAGTAAATGTATTACGATATAGAAGGTGCATTAAGTGCGACACCTAATTAGAAACAGTTGTTTAAAGACTTAAAATTCCTCAATGTCTTAAATTTTATTAATAATATTATTGATTTCTGGTAAGGGTGTGTTTCAAAGTTGTGGTTTAAAATGTATTAAAATTTATTATTCTAGTTTTTTTAATTAGGAAACGCTGCGGCTGTGCACCTCCCCTTCATTGCTACATTTTTGACCTTTGTCGGTCTGGAAAGATGTGCAAAGAAATTTCGAATAAGGTCAAATGCTCAAAAAAATTGTTTTGAATGTCTTTAAGCATATTCAGAATTTTAAAACTATTATCAATATTAGATGCAAAGAAAACACCCGAAAAACTCCAACAGAAATATACCGCAGATCTACTACTGTCTCCTAAGGAGACCCAAAAAAAGAGTTCCACTGACATTGTACGTGAAATTCAAGACGAATACAATGTCGAAATATCCAAGACAACAATTGCCCGGCGTTTGGTTGAATCTGCACTTCACGGCAAGGTAGCAACCCACTTCTAACTAAAATTCGTAGAAATGACGCGTAGACTTTGGTCTAACTCTTATTGGTCTAAGACAACAAATCAACGGAGGTATATCGTTTGGAACGATGTAACTAAAAATAATCGCTTAGGATCTGGTGATCGAAGGTATGTTCGCCGTCCAATAATTCAAGAATTTGATCCTCGCAATGTTCTACGCGTAATTGAATATAGTGGAGGATCAATCATGGAGTGGAGATGTTTTATCTGGAATGGTGTTGGTCCACTCCATTAGAACGATGGAAGTTTAAACAAGGTGAAATACGTCGACATACTTAAAAATATCAAGTTTTCATGGTCTGAGGAAGATTTGTCTGTTATATGGAAGATAACAATTCAAAGCATGCGTCTAAGTTGACACAAACGTTTTTTTTTTAATCAAAATTCTATGAATGTTTTGGAGTGGGAATCGTGCAGCCCAGACTTAAACCCTATAGAACATATCTGGGTGATGTTAAAAGAGCCATATGCACCAAAAAATATCCCAAATATGGATGTTCTTTGCGATGAAATTAGATGGGCATGGCAAGCTACACCATTGGTGCACTGTCAGAGTCTTATAACGTAAATTTGGAATCGATGTGAGGCAATATTAAAGTGAAAGAGATAACCACCAAAATACTAACTGAAAGTAAGCAACTTTTTGTAATATCATTATTTTTTGTTGATGAAATTTTTTCGTTTCTAATTATTTGTCGCATTAAAATCGTTGATTCCACGTGTTTTTGTTAAAATCTTCAAAACAAAAACAAATTTTGCACACAATTTTTACTATTAAAGTATAAGTTTAACATAGGTTTCAATAAAATAAGTGAAAATACAATAAATATACGTGATTTATTGGAAAATAACATCATTTACTTCATAATAGGTGTCGTTACTAATTAGCTGTCTGTGCTGAATGTAATCTGAGGCAACGCTGGAAAATTCAAGCGAAAAGAGTAGCCTTCTCCAGTCTCTCTGGCTGATTATTGGAAAAATCTAAACTGACAACTCATAATCGTATGGGCAGCCCTTAGTGACTGACAAAATAACGGTTCAGTGCTTGCGCGACACTTTCAAGAATCAAAGTGCGAGAAATTCCTTCAGGAAAATATGGCAGTGGGGGAAGTATTCACTCAATTTTATCTAATCGGTAATCAAAGAAGAGGTACCTTTTTCAATAGCGTTCCCAGTAACTCGGACTGACGTGCGCCTAGAAGCATTTTCGATCATCAGCATCGAGATCTTAAATTGAAAGCGTGCAAAATACAGATTGCGCAAGAACTGAAGCCACTCGATCTTCTCAAACGACACCGCTTCACTCAAGGGGCTATTGAAATGTTCCAAAAAGATCCGACGTTTTCAAGACAAATTGTGTTCAGCAATGCGGCTCATTTCTGGATCAATAGGTATGTAACCAAACAAAATTGTCGCATCCGGTACGAAGAACACCCTGAAAAAATTTAAGAGCTGCCTTTTCATCCAGAAAAAACAACGGTTTGATATAGTTTGTAGGACAGTGGCATCATCGTTTAATATTTCTCCAGAAATGATGTCGGTGAGAACCGTCACGGCGACCATTATCGCGGCATGATAACAAAATGCCATGCCAGAAATTAAAACTCGTAATCTCGACATTTGGTTTCAACAAAACAGCGTTAATTCGCAACATGGCATCAATCCATGGATTTATTAGGAGACACTGCGGTGAGTAGATATTTTCACGTTTTGGGATAGTTGATTGGCCACCAGAATTTGTGATATCAAACCGTTACGCTTTTTCCTGTGGAGATATCTAAAGGCTACACAGATTATCCCGCTCGAATCTGGCTTTGAAGCGAAGCATCACGAGTATCATTCGTCTTTTGTTCTTCAAAAAATAACTGCCAAAGAATGTGCTTTCGAATAAAAATAAACCTTTCTCATTAAATTTGAAGTTTCTCTGTTTTTTCTTAAAAAAAAAAAAGTAGGGAGTATCGAAAAAGATCACCCTGCATATGTCTTTGTACATTTCAAGTGAACAATGTGCCCTGATCAACTAATACCAGCGACGATTTGGTTTAGATGCCAGACAAATTATGAATATAAATTTCACCATGTTAGTTTTTTCACCCGAAAAAGTCTCGATAACTTTTCGGTGCGCTGTAGTAAGGAGTTATAATGAATTGTTCAATTATTAATGAATTGTACAGCAAAGACTCGCTTATGATGTGTCAAATATATCAATATCTGAACTGTAAATAATTATTATCATTTACTCGTCATCAGAATGAAATTTTGGATAATAAAAATTTAAGGAAAGTACACTTTGGTTACAATGTATTAGTGCCCTTTTCGCTAAAACCGCTTTCCAACGATTTAGTTTTCGGAATCGTTAACAGAAGATACCTAATTCTATTAGGCGAAAATATATGAAAATTTAGACATAGGGCATAAGTCGTGGTGCTATGCCATTTTCGTCGTTTTCATTCTAAATTTTAACTAGCAGAAGTCCGAAGTTTTAACTAGAATTAGTCAATTAAATATTTATTAATGTAAAACCGTATAAAATCTTGATCGAAATGTAGGTGGAAATCTGAGCACCTTAGGCGCTTTTAAGGGGGTATTCTACTCTAGAAATCAAATTTTTAGCAGTTTTTTGAATTTTATAAAAAAAAACCAAAAATATTTTTGCTATCCATTTTGTATGGTGTTTTTTTGTATTTATATCTTAATAATAGCGAAATAAAAAATATTAAAAATTAAAATAATTAGAGGGGGCGGGGGGTGGTTACATTGATCCTGACTCTCCTGGTGGTCTGAAAAAAAAATCAAGAAATATTCTTAATCAGTAAGGATGCTGTTATAGTACCCAGTCAGGGAAAACGAAAAAAAAAATTTTATTTTTGAAAAATGGCGACTGCCTGAAAATAAAAATCATTTTTTACGTTTTTTTTCATTCCTGAATTTTTTTAAAATATTAACAACAAGGGATTAAGGATTATATAAAGATAAAGGCTAAAGCATTATATAAAGACAGTTCACACAAAATTTCAAGTAATTCGGTTGTATAGAACTTGAGATAATGCCGGTACCGTGTGGAAGTAGTAGTTTCGAGAAAAACGCGTTTAAAAAGTGAGTCTACCTACCTATCGGGCTAGACACTGCATCACTAAAGTAACTGTAGCTCTTAAAATAAATTTAATTTTTAAAAATCCTTTGGAGGATATGTTCTTAAGGGTCTAAATTTGAAATATATGAAAAAAAAACAAATTTTTCAAAATTCTAGAGTAGAATACCCCCTTAATAATTAATCAAGCACTATAATTTTTATACTTCTTATCAAGAAAAAGAATGTCCTTAATATCGGATCTAGCGTCTTCATTATCTCTTTTATGCTCTAACGTATTGAATTTCCTTATACTTAATTTGAAAAAAGTCTTTTTCTGTAGAAGAGAAACGTATTTTATATCGTCACCTAAAAAAAAATATCATAAAAAATCGTAATTGAGTTTTATTGCTTACGATTCACTACATCACGTTACAAATATGCAACATAAAGTTTTCAGCTTCCACTGTCTGCTATAACCAATATATAAGCATTTTATAACCAAAACTAAAATTGTGTTTCAATATCAGTGGTTTCTATTATATCGTTTTTCTTTCGCCTGTAAACTTATGAGAAGTGATGTTACGATATTTTGTATTTTAGTTGACGAATAAAAAATATTTTTGAGTCAATATGTCAGCTTAATTGTAAATTTATATATTTTTTAAATTCATAATTTATTTCAACATCGCTTAAATCTAAACAAAGCATAAGTTTCAATTAGCATTTGTAATACGTTCAAGCTTAATAGTTGCTGAGATTGTTCCAGTTTGTCATTTATGTAAATTAGAGGTTCAATTACAGTAACTTTTTTCCAACTTTGCCCTTAGGCCTTCATGACATTTTTTTTTTTTTTTTTTTTTATTAAATTGTAGAGCATTTTGTTAGGATACATCATATATAAGTAAGAGTTTTACAAGTTTTTATTCTATAAAATATAATTTACAATATTTATAGGATAAAAATGTAAACGAAAATAGCGTTAAATAGTTCTTGTTTCACAAATTTCTCCCATGATACAAATACTGGAATGTCATGAGATAAAATCGTAACTGCAAAATAAAATATAAAATTTGTAATAAAAAATAAGTTTTTAAGTAAATTTTTGCATTCCAAAAAACTAGCATGTAATAAATTTTTTATTATTAATTACTCTCATGCTATAAAAAGATGAAAAGTTTCTGTGACTGACATATTTCAGACATAAATTTAATAAATATGAGCAACATCACAACAACCTACTAAATCACACAAGTAAACTGACACTCACATTTATATATACACATATTTTAATAAATAATTTTTAACGCAATATTTTTTATGGCAATATTTATTTATTATTATTTCTGATCACATTTTTTACGCGCTACTATTTGCTGTTTTAACTACTAAATTTTGGAATTTGCAAGTAAATAATGAAATGGAAAAATATATGCAAAAATTTACAGTTAGATAAATTGAGTGCTTTCCAAAGCAAACAGCCGCCACACAGCTGTGTTTACTGCGCGTTGGTAAATAAGTTTTTGTTATTCGAATGCATTGAAAAATACAATATATTGTTACTTTTTTCGGTAAACAAGCCGGCATTTGTTTAGAAATATTTGTATTTTATATTAAACCGCTTTATGTAAAATTTTAATCTAAAATATGCATTTTTTGCTGTTATTTGCTCTGAGTAAATGAAATGAGCAATCAACTGAAATGTATGGCGACAAAAAATATGTAATTAATGGAGAGAAATAGAAAAGCGCGAGAGAAAAGTGGAAAACAAAATATTTTTGCAAAAATTTTGGAGTTGAGCAGCTTAATTGCCACTCAGCGGGAGATTTCTAATTTCATACACATAGATGTGTCTGTCAACAGCAGCACTAACTGAAGGTAGAATGTTGTTGTTGTTTTCCACGGTTGGATAAATCATACTAACTCTAGTAGGGGTACTTTGGTCGAATGAACGAGATAAAGTTTTTCATGACTAGTATAAAGCGCAAGTAACGCTAGGCAGCCGACTGTAGTTCTTGCCTGCAGGAGGC
This sequence comes from Bactrocera latifrons, assembly GCF_001853355.1. Taxonomy (NCBI): domain Eukaryota; kingdom Metazoa; phylum Arthropoda; class Insecta; order Diptera; family Tephritidae; genus Bactrocera; species Bactrocera latifrons. Next base: position 1,569,337 of record NW_017535407.1, read on the forward strand.
TGGTGTAATTTACGAATTGATTTTCTTCGGGATGACTATCCTTAGTTTAGGATCTGTGTCAACTCATACCGTAGACAAATAAAATTTAATTTCACAACATAGAAATTATAGAGCCAACTCAAGATCTAGTATATGAGCAATTCCGAAGAGCTGCGACTATAATGGGACAGCTATTATGGCAAGACACATGTTCAGTGTTACGGGTTAAGTTCGAGAAAGCAGAGTTGATCTTCTACTAACCACTTTAGCAACCAGGCCGCAATCCCACGAGGGTTACTCGAGTTTCTAGAGGCAGTTTAAGCTCTTTGTGTGTAATGGATAGTAGTTTATACTGCAAACACCATAATAGAAAGAAAATTCAAATTGTTAATATTTTCACAGTAAATTACTTTAATGTAGCAACTATTAACAACTAGAACAGCATGATCGATTATTTTTATGTATATTACGAGAGATGTCGCAAGTCGGAAGTAATTTATAAATGGTTCTCACTATAATGAGACAGCTATTATATGAGTATGGCACATGAAAGCCAATTGTATGAAATCGATATGTTTGGTATCACGCGTTCAATTCCAAAAAACAAAGTTGATCTTTCACTAACTACTCCAGCAACAAAAACCGCAATCGCACGAGGATAACTCCAGTTTCTAGAGGCAATTTGAGAAATTTGTATGTAATGGATAGTATTTTGACAGCGCAAACAACTTAAAGGGAAGAAAATTGAGTTGAATTGCGATTGGTTGGTCATCTCTCAGTAAATTACGTTAAACTAGTAACTATTAACAACTAAAACAGCATGAAAGATTATTTTTATGTATATTACGAGAGTTTTTAAATGTCAAAAGTCATCAGTGTAATTTATAAATGTTCTCAGATAAATATTTCTGCCTGAAGCGATGCTTTGGTCTAAGAAATCCAAACGAAATCCAAACTATGAACTTCTTCGAATAGGATACCGATCTCATAAAATTAAGTCGTTTGAGAGTCTAGTCATTCAGAAGTCTAAAAATTTGTGAACTTCAAAAGTAATGGTTATCCTCTAAAGTAGTACTGCATTTAAATCCGTTGAGATCAATGCTAGCCACAAATTAAAGCCAAATTTTAGCACATAAATGCAGAGTTTACTTTCCCTGCTTATGTATTTTACACTTGCATTCTATGGCAACAATTTCATTTGAGAAGTTTTCATTTTAACTTTAATACAAAATCCAATTACCTTTCCATTTGCTAAATCAGCAACAGAGGTATAATCAACAAAAATATGGGAGATGAGCTGAGAAAAATTGCGCAAAAATGAATTCACATCTCCAAGCCAAAAAACACACGCACACAGACATGTAGCGCAAATATTGCGAATAACGGGATAATACGAAGACGATGCTCGGTAATATATGTGCATTAGGGATTAGAAGAAATACGAGCGATTTTTTTGGTATTCTTTGGTCGGTTAGCTAAACACTTGCTTCAGCTTGTTGGCACAAAAAGTGCCAAGCGAAGGAAACCGATGAGATCCGATTGAAGTTTTAGGCTTTTGATTGGAATTTTTCAAAAATTATGCTTTAAATTTTTTGTAATAAAAAATATAATACTTATGAATAAAAATGCGAAATAACATAATTTTCACTGGTTTCTTTTGAAATCTATCCTCAACATCGGTCTGAGTTACTACAAGACTCTTAAAACTTCTACATACAATAACAATAGATAAAAGTATTTTTCAATATTTTGCATTTACGAAGAGAATGCAAGCTCCTACCAAATCCCATCTGAAGCTTAACCACCCTAATGCACTTCCATGCACACACACATGAATACGATTTAAACTCCGCTGTTTGCTTAGCTAATAAAAATCACAGAAGAATTGCAATGCCAGCAACAGATTATCACATATCCGCCGGCATATCCGGCACTCGAACAACAGCAGATACATATCTAAATATATACAACGGTATATAGATATATCCACTCGTGTGCTTATTCTTCTACCGTTTGCTTACACATCTTGTTGTGATTTTTTGATTTTTCACCTTTCCACCGGAGGAAAGCATTTTTCCTGAGAAAACGTAAGCTCACGGAAATAATGCACTAGGGCGTACTCAAGACGGAAGTTTTTGGCATAAAGGCATACAAAACCCCATAGATGCTATGTGTGTAAGCATGCAAGCACAGTGATTGTAATCTGCCTATCTTTGGGAAAAATTTATTATTATAGTTTTTCCCAAGAAAGCAAACGAATTTTAGCAGTTTTGCAAAAGTGTGGCAACTATGTGTGGCGTAGTTTCAAATGAAGTCGAATTTGATAGGGTTTTAATTTGTCTTGCTAAGTAAGTATGGAAAGGTGTTTTCAAGAAATAGATACTCTTCTAGAAATATCAAGTTCAATATATGTATCAATATAAACTCTTAGAAAATATTATTTATTTTATATTAAGTTTATGTCCCAGAGATGTGTGGTGCTGTCTTAAATGAAAAATTATATTCATTGCGTGAAAAGTTCTTTCATTGATATGAACTTTCGCACGCTGAAAACAATATAGGTTCGATTAAAAAAAGTTTAATTTAAATTTTGATCAAATTTGACCCGGACTGGTTCACTTGAACCGCAAAACCGATTTAATAAATATATAGATACATATTTAATTAAAAATGTAAATTTTAAGTGTGATCAAAATTGACCCGGATTGATCCACTAGCTAGCTATCACAATCTCTTTTTTGTGCGTCTAAAGTTTGATCTACTTATATCAATTATGTTGATCTGGTGATTTTTACCAATGCAAAAATTTAATAAACCAAAACTTTGCACAAAATTTCTTAAGGCTAAAGGAAAGTTTCAAACTTCTGTCTAGAAGCTAAGTCAAAGGTACCTCAGCGTGCTCCCCAAGTGAACGAATAGAAGGGGCTTAGTATTTAATTCAAGTAAAACTAAAATAATTTTATTTGCGAGGAGGTGTAAAAATTCGGAAGTTACTCTGCCACTATTTGGAAACTCATGGAGAATCTACATAACATTAGTGATTAATTCTACTAATTTACTCTAAATATATATTATGCTCATAACATGTATAGGAAGATCAAAGGATGCCCTCTCCTTGTCTAAATTAAATTAAATAAATTGTGATCCTTGTGATCTATAGTAGAGCTCAGGATATTCACTGAACTGCTTGCATTTGACAAGTACTATATTGTCGCAATCGAACTCCTGCGAACTGATTACTGAATATTGTCCAATAAGCTCCTTAAGGTGAGGTCGAAATATCCAAGCACTTTCTCCTCCATTGCCCAGTTTTACAATCAAAGGTTCAAACATCTCGGAAATCTTACCTTCGGCGAATCAGAAGATATAGCTGAAACTTGGAACACGACTCAAAGCGATAAGCCGATTTATGAAGATCTTTATGATCAAGCTTATAAGAGTTCTAGATGCCACAACAAACCGGCCACAACCTTCTCATTCGCCACAAGTATCCTGCAAGGTGCGTAAATTTTTCCATTTAAAACAAAGGACAAGACGGCAAATACTTGTAATAGTGTTACCATCCAGCTATGAAACTAAGTTTAATATGTACAAAACCACATTTGACTCTTAACTTTGCCGCAGCAAATATATGTCAGGAAATTGACCATTGCTCGTCAAGCGTGACCTTTATTAAGAAGAACTTTTCGTTCTTGATCAAAAAAGGAACCAGAGTCCAATCTGCCATAGTAATAACACATTGAGTATACTTGACCCGTTTGATAATACTTAATAACAGATTACTGAGTGGTTTCTGGAAAGGTTTAAAATTAAATGAACTAATTTATTACAAATTCTTATGTGAGGTCTTCAGCTTTAACTGAGAACTCTGAACTCCGCACGTCATCTCGCCATACTATCAAATCATTATAATAATTTTCAAAAACAGACATTTCGATTTTTAAATCTCATATCAAAAACAAGTTGCTTGATATAGATCAAAGTTAAATGTGAATATAGTACAAATCTTAGAAAAAGTAGTGGCTTGACCTGTTCATACCACTGTTGATTGAATTACTCAGAAACTTCATGTCAAACTACAATCAGGAAGAAAAATTTGAGTGGGTAGAAATGGGTAATATTTACCATACCAATAACTACTATGAAGGCATAGAAATTTTTTTAAGTATTAGAAGAAACAAATTTTAAATATTATATAAAATAATCTAAATTAAACTATGAATAATTACTTGTATTATAATAAGAAATGAGTTTATGCAAGAATTTGTTGCAGAATTCAATTTCAGTTGCAGGCAACGCATATGTTTGGTATCACGGGTTAAGTTCCAGAAAGCAAAGTTGATCTTCTAGTAACTACTCCAGCAACCAGACGGCAATCGCACGAGGATTACTCGGGTTTCTAGAGGCAGTGCGCGATCTTTGCATGTAATGGATGGTATTTTGACACTGCAAATATCATAATGGGAAGAAAGTTGAGGTGAAATGCGAATTATTGTTCACCTCTCTGTAAATTACGTTAAACTAGTAACTATTCGAAACAAGAACAGTTTGATGCAGATTTCAATTCCAATTTTAGTTGAGGCATTTCTAACACTGCCAAGAAGCAACTTTTATGTCAGCCATTACTCGCTAACTTACAACTGGCATAAAATCCATTTTTAGCAACAAATGACATTATACTTCACATACCAGTATTCACATATAATATATGCATTTACATGGGCACACCCATTTCGCCAACCAAACGAAGTCATGATGGCACAATATTTAATCTTACAGACATAAATACACCAACAACCATAAAAAGTATCATACAACAGTGTTATTAAAATATTTACGATTATGCACATAACAATATAGCACATACACACACACTGTGTTGCCACATGTTGAATATAACAGTTGTTATTGTTATTGCCGTAGCCAAGAGGATTACGCTGGTGGCTTTAATGCACCTTTGCTGCATTGCTGTCGTATCTCTAATTTGCTTTTTCACACATTTCTTCACTTCACACACATACATACAAGTATATGCATGTATGTAGTTAACATGATAGCCATTTATATAGGTATGTACGAATGTGTGTGTGTTTGTTGCTGTGTAACAACTCCACTTTACGCCCACAATGCGCTTTTTATGACACCAAATGCTTCCTGTTACAGATGCGTCACACATACGCACAGATTTTCCTATAAGCAGTCACTTACAGGCTTACAATTTTTGTTTTTCTTGTTGTTTTTGTGCTTGGAAATGTGTGAAAAAATATAAAATATTATTGTTCGCAACAAAATCAGAGAAATAGACATCTTACTCAGGGATAAGACCAAAAGCATGGGAATATATGAGGATTGGAAGCAGTAAGCGTACATGGTAACCAAATACAGTGTTGCTACTTGAAGAAATGTATGTAATATATATGTATAAGCACGTAATGTATGTATGTAAATGACCCAAGCAAGTCCTAGATCAAAAAGGCTTAGATATTTATATAACAGTTATATTTTTTTTTTTTTTTTTTTTTTAATATCAAAAGCTAAACCTCCCAGGTTCAGTAGGTTAGGCTAAGAGGTCAATTTTAAAAGGGATCTCACTGCGACAGCTTAGACCGCAGTCCTTACTGTACCCACATACTCTTATGTATTGGATTATGATTAGGTTTGTTAGATTACGAAGTCGATCTTAAGAGGGATCTCACTTGGACAGACTTCTATATATTCAATCATAAGTCCCTTACAAATCGACACAGCGCATTGAGTCTATCATAAATTAGTTGAGACAGCTAACGTTAATTTCGGCTACGTCTTTTGGTTTGCCGCAAAATCACTTTAGAAACTTCCAAAGTTTAGGGATCTTCCTTAGACATGCCATGTCAACTCTTTTCGAGATGAAATCGAAAAATGAGTTTAAGAAATTATTCAATAGAAGCCGAGTAAGCAATATAAAATCGTTTATCTTAGCAAAATCCTGGCCCCGGATAATACCTAGGATTTTCAGCAATGTTATTAGCACAGTGTAAATATTAAGCTGAAAAAACTGCTTAATATAGTGAATAGATATGACAGGGAGCCATTCAAAATATGTCAATTCTTTGAGGACTATGAGATGAGAAATATAAGGTACATCTATTGCATTATGAACAAAACACGAAAATGATTTGAATAGCACAAAGCATTTAGTGTAGATCTTGAGACCATCCACCAAATGTACCAAAAGAGCTGATTCCTTAGCAAAACCGACGTGAAGTAGAAGTCGCAAAAGATATGCTTGATATCGTAGATGAGCAAATTGGCCAAACAAATTTCCCTTCTAAAGAACAACGAAGCGGCGGTGGCAGATGCATTTTTGACGATTTCGATTTCGAAGCTGCTTTTGACGTCACGAAATGGAGCAGCCTTATGTGTAAATTGATGTCGAGCAAGACCAAAAGCTCCGTCAGGCTCGGGAAAGACCTCCCCGAACCGTTCGAAATCAAATGAGCTTTCAAACAAGGCGACTCTCGATTGTGCGACTTCTTCAACCCACTCCTGGAGAAAATATCTCGACCGGAAGATCTGTATAGAGAAGGTACTGTCCTCTATAAGAGTGAACAGCTTCAGCCTTATGCCGATTATATTGATATCATTGGCCTCAGCAACCTCGCTGTTAGTCCTCCATTCTCTGGTATGGATAAGAAAGCAAAGCAAATGGGTCTGGTAGTGAACAAGAGGATGGCAAAATATCTCCAGTCATCAAAAAAACACTCGCGACTTAGCGCCGACGGTACTGTTGACAGTCATAACTTTGAAGTCGTTGATAATTTCGTCTATCTTGGAACCAACATTAGCACCAACAACAATGTCAGCCGTGAAATTCAGGGCAGAATAACTCTTGCCAAAAGGTTCTACTTCGGACTGAATAGGCAAGGCGAACTCAATTAGAAGTAAAGTGCTCCCTCGCGGAACAAAGACCAAACTCTATAAGTCACACACGATATTCCCGTTGTGCTTATGGAGCAGAGGCACGGTTGATGACAACGTCTGTTGAGTCGACGCTACGAGTTTTCGAGAGAAAGGTTCTGCGGAAGACGTATGGTCCTTTTTGAATTGGCAAAAGCGAATACCGCATTCGATGGTGTGATAAGCTGTACGGGATATACATAATTCAGCAAATTAATAGACAGGGTCTACGGTAATATCGTTCGAGTGGATGAAAACCACTCAAGCTCTCATAGTATTCGACGAAGTACCCGCAGGGGGAAGCAGAAGATAAGGAAGACTTCCACTCCATTAGAAAGATCATGATCTGGCTATAACCGCGAAAGCATTGTCTACGGCAATAAATACATATATATAGTCGGGGTAACAATGGAAGCTAAGCGAAAAAACATCTATGGAACCACACAATGTTTCATTGTAAAACTAAAATTGCAGAAATTATATCTTCAAAAACAAAAAAAAAATTTTACAAAAAGTTATATTAAATAAAAAAAATTATATATCAGTATATATAATAATTTTCTGTTGGCTCATTGGGTATAATTTGCGGGTGGCATCAAGAGACTCTCTCCGTCTATTTTCGCATTCTTTTTTATTGCTTTCAATTCATATACGCTTTTTTATTTAGTTCTGTTTTCGTTTGCCCACAGCGTCACATAATTTTTAATGCAACATTCGTGTTGTACGAGCTTCTGCAGATTAACTTTACTACTTTATTGCTGCTGCCAGCGACACCACCGCGGTCGCCGCCGGCGCAGCCATTGTCGCCATGACAATTTTACGCAGCTAAAAAAGCGCTTTCGTCCACGACAACCCCCTCACGATTTGTTGTTTTTGCATTTCTTTTTAACACCAGATTTCTTTAGAGTTTTATACGCTTGAGCAAATAAAGCAAAATAAGCGCCGAGAGGGAGACGTAGACAAAGAGAGTGTGGAAAAATTGTTGGCATTAAATTTGTGCAAGCGACTTTTGTGTGCGCAGCGGAAGTTTACTAGCTGTAAGGCGAAAATGTACTTATTGCTCAGTGCGCACACGTATGCGGCAACACGAGAAATCTGTTTGTGACCACTAGATGCGGTGGGAGCAATGAGAGTGGCGGTGGCGGGACACAAAGCCAGTTCACACATTTGCGCGACGAAAGAAAATGCTAGGAAACGGCGTCAGTGGAGTGACAATAAGTTGAGAGCACGAGCTTACAGTCAGGATATTGAAAGCCACTTAATTCTTGGAATCTCCAATGTTCTTTTTTATTTGTTTTTTTATTCAGTTTTTTTTATTTTCCATTTTTTTTATTCTTAAGCGCATGTGTGTGTCCAAACACTAACAGCACTAGTCTCACTGCCAATGCCAAGGCTTAATAACTAGCTTAGCGCCTTCCCCAGGTGGTTTGACTATTATACTTGCAACACTGTGGCATTAGACTGCTTCATAACTATTTTCTCTGCATATATATTTTTTTTGTAACTTTTTTTCTATTTTTTACACATTTTTTTTTTATATCTTCCTCTCTTCTCTTACAACCGCTTTATTGTCACCAGCCACCAGTCACCCGTCATTACTCAGCAACTCACGCAAAGTGCCCTGATCACTTGTCCTCTCAATAACCGGTCAGCATGCGTCCCCGTGTGCTGAGTCGAGTGTTCACTTTACTTATTTGCTTTGCTCGGTCCACTCCGTCTGTCGGATATCGCTTTCGCCTCGAGCATTATTTTCATTCATTTGGCTAGTCCCACTAACTCGTACGGACACTCGATGCTCTCAACTGCAGCGACAGATAATTTGCTACACGCACACAGCGACACTTACTCACATAAATAAGAAAATACTATAAACTCTATTGCAGAGCAGTAATAAATCAATATATTGCAATTGCATGTTTCTCAATGTTTTCACTTCCAGCTTCTGCAATGTTTACATTTGGTTGAAAGCTTGTAATTTTCTGTTGAAATTTCCCCAAAGCAAATTTTTACGTTTACCTATCAGCTTGAAACGGTTATCTATAGCTCTAAGTTAATAACTATGGATTTCATTTTGCTTTGACAAATATGATATTTATTGAATTGTTGTAGTATTTTCTTATTGTAGACACAGTTATCGAATTTCATTGCATGCAATCTTCACTTTTATTGATCTTTTACTTTTATTATTTATTTATATTGGTTTCGAAGTGTTTGATTGCCGAATGACTGCAGAAAATCGATTTGATAAACTGCACCGCCACGTCCGCTGTGAGAAAGTGGACACCTAAGAAATTGTTATCCAAAAAATACGAATATCGTCACCTCAAATGCAAAATAACTTAACATCACTTTTCGTAAGTTTACAGGCAAATGAAAGACGATGTAATAAAAACCACTCTTAACACAAAACACAAATTTTGTTTATAAACTGGTTTTAATAGGTTGTCAAAAACGTCTTGCGGTATTTTTTTTTTTTTTTTTTTATAACGGTTTGATGACTCATACCCAGCTCTTGACCGATACTACGGCTGCTACTATGCCGGTCTCTTTTGACCAATTCATCGATTTTATTGCAATTTTCGACGACAGGCTTTCCGGAGCGTGGCGCATCTTCGACCACCTCTACACCAGAACGAAAACGTTGAAACCATCGTTGTGCGGTGGAAATGGAAACTGTATCGGGTCCATAAACTGCACAAATTTTATTGGCGGCTTGAGATCCATTTTTGGCTTTATCGTAGTAGTACTGCAAAATATGCCGTATTTTATCTTTATTTTGCTCCATGTTTGCGACGCTATAAATCACGAACAACTTAAAAGAAACTTATAAGAAAGAGACAATCAATCAAACACGTATTAGCGCGTGAAATGAGCTTTCCAGAAAGGTATAGCATGACCCGATGCGACGAATAAAACTAGAGCTACGCGCTCTTAGCGCCAACTAGCGCAAATAGCGCAAGACTTTTTTGACAACCAAAATTGTTTTATATTGGTTAAAAGATGGTTATAATATTGGTTATAAAATGGTTATATATTGGTTATATCTAACAGCGAAAGCTGAAAATTTAATGCTTCATATATGTAATACTATGTGGTGGGTTGTAGATAATAAAAAACTAAACTTCAATTTTTTTGGTGATACGTTGTTTTGCATTTTAGGTGAGGATATATTTTATTTACGTTTGCTGATAATTAAATTATTCATCTTAAAAGCAACAAAATTACCATCTCTTTCCTAATTGCAGTGTAAGTGTATGAAAGCCTTTACTACCTAAAGCAACAGACAACAATATCAAAGCGTCCACCCACTATCAGCAACTGTTATGAGTATCCTTTTCAAAAAAGAAAACAAGAAAAGAATAATTAACGCCACTATGGAGAAAGAACCCTGGAAACCTTTAGCATTCTTTATGTTAAGTTAGGTAAATCTGGTAGACTAATAAGCCATGCATAGACCAGTGTTGGTCCTTTGTGATATCAATTGGAGTTTAGTTACTAGTTTCATGAGGATCAGTCATCTTTTAGAATTCCTCCACCTGAAGCGAATTTTAACGGACCCTTCGGTCTCACAGTCGATACCTCCTTCAGTGTATAATACCGCGTGGACCCCATATGCATACAGCATAGTATTTTCAATACGAGACAAGTACAAAAAAGATGCTCCGTTGTTTCCTTGGTGCCTTACTGTTGACATTTTCTGCAGTCTTCTCGATCTGTCCGCCCAATTCTGCGGGCGTTTGTCGCCATTAAACAGTGACCAGTTAATATTTCGATCATGTTCCTACAGTCTCCGTTTACCTGCCCACCATACTACTCCACCGTAGAGCAGAATTGGTCTTATAATAGCGGTGTAGCACGAGTACTTGAGAAAGGGAGAGAGCTCCCCAGCTGGGCCGAGCTTCTGCTACACGCATATAAAGCAATGCTAGCTTTTCTCACTTTTCCTCCACAATGTGCTTCCACAGTACTTTGCTGTCCTAGACTACTCCAAAGGTACTTGTTGCGGAACCTGCTTAGGGGAATTTTGTGCTTTCTTGTGAACACAAGGAGATCCGTTTTCTCCGGGTTTCACCTAGACTCGCTTGCGCTTCTAGACTTTATTGAGAATGGTGATCATAATATTACTAATGGTCTGTAGACATCTAACCGTTATTAAGATAGCAATGACATATGCTATTATCTTAGGAGTTTTGCCGTCCGAGTTCTTTAGCGGTCTTTAAGATCTCAGTCTTTGAATAAATGTTGGACTGATATGACACAAGGAGGAAAAATCGGCGCCTTTTCACGATATATGGCTACGGTATTGCGAACAATCAGGACTATAAGACGCCCCTTGGTGCGGCCGCTCAAATGATACCCTCTAAAGCCTCAAAATGGCGGTACTGCCTAAAAGCTACTCAGGAGAAGCCAACTGATCACTCTGCAGAAAGCAGAAAGATGAGGTGCCCAAAGGCTGGAAAATCCTTCACCAGTCTTTTCCTAAAGTCAGATCTACTGCTAATAGACTGAGACTGCTTCAAAGCTTGAGAGGTGAACACAACCGCTTGTAACCTTAAAATTTTCATATTTTCGAGCTGTCGATCAATTTCGACTACAAATATGAACCTCAGAAAGGGTTAGTATATATATTAGTATGTGAAATCCAACATTATTTTAGAAATGTTATATTAATTATAAATTAATACTTTTTATAAATGTACGAGTGTTTCTCTGATATAAAAAAGCTATTCTTTATATGTAAGATAAGTGTTTTCCATTTCCTCTCTTGAAAATCTCAGCAATCAATTGCTGCTAAGTAATTTCGTCAACAACAAGAAAATTCAATGAGAATTCATAAATTTCGAACAACATTGAGGGCATGCCGTATATGTGCCACAACACACAAACTCACATTCTCACTACGTGTGCAAGTCAAGTACGTGTGTGTAAAGGGCATAGATGACTCTTTGCTTTGCTGTTTATATTTTCTACTAGCTACGTGTTGTTGTTGTTGTATGAAAATATTTGCAATTGTTTGCATTTTCATGATGTTCGCCATTAAGTATGCACGTTTGTATTGTTGTTGATTTTGTTGTAGGCTCTTGTGCCGCAAAATCGGCGCTGTTAGTCGCGTGCAAACAATTTCAAGCATCATTAACATATTTCCCAGCAAATATTTGTAGGCATTTGCTATTTGTGAGAGAGTTGGCGAATATTTATATTTGTTCGAGCGCACACATCAGGCAAAATTACATACACATATTAATATACATATTTATTTGCACATTTGTATGCAAGATTGCTATTAAACAGTCGACAGTGCTACTTAAGATTAATAGAGGACTGTTTCATTGAAGAGTTGACAATTGTAAACTTATAAGCGGACTAAGACCAACACCAATATCAATACCAATACCAATACTATTATCACTCCCAATACAAATACCAATAATTATACCCAATCCCAATACCAATACCAGTACCAGTCACAATATCAATCTCAATACTAATACAAATACCAATACCAATCCCAATACCAATACCAACGCCAATACCAATACCAATGCCAATACCAATACCAATACCAATACCAATACCAATACCAATACCAATATCAATACCAATACCAATACCAATACAAATACCAATACCCATACCAATATCAATACCAATACCAATACCAATACAAATACCAATACCTATACCAATATCAATATCAATACTAATACAAATACCAATACTAAGATCAAAGCCAACACCATTAATAATCCAAATCCCAATACCAAACCAATATCAATACAAATATCAATACTAATACCAATCCCAATACCAATACCAATACCAGTACCAATACCAATATCGATAACATATACCATAGCCAATATCAGTAAAAATACCAATACCAACAACAACGCCAAATTTGGATACCAAATACACTTGCTTTCCAGTGAAATTTACTTTCAATATGCACTCAAGATATTTTCAAAACATTTCAACAATGAGCAACCCCTTGGGTAACAAACGAAAGTCACTCAAGAATTTCTTATTGAATTTTACTAGACAAAGGTTATAGTTAAGTATTAATAATGTGTCGCCTGCTGGGCGTGATAAATGCATACAGTTAAATTATTACCTAGCAACTAGGCGCCAAATAATAAGCATATTTCTTCCACATCCGCTTATGCTACAGTCACACATGCACATCCACATGTGCACAAAATAAATAAATAGCTGACATTTTTTGTTGGCAACCAAAAGGTTCGAAATTTCGCATAAACTATGTATGAAGTAATATTTAGCGCGCACAAAAGTATGCAATGAAAATGTGAACACAACAATAGCTGCTTGAAGAGCGCGAGCAAATGCGACACAACTGTCATTATTGACAGCTAACAAAGCGCAAGTATGTGAAGAGTGAAGCAGGAGAGGGGTGTTTGGGTACATACACACACTGTATTGTAATATATTGATAATAGCTATATGAACATAGTTTTCAAATAATTTGAATATTTTCAAAAGCGCATTACAAAAAGAAAAGGAAGCGTGAAATGTATTTATTTACTAAGTACATACATATATTTTTCAACTTTTGTATTGCTACTATAAACTAAAAAATAACGGATTGGGAGCAATTAGTGAAGTGTTCAAAAATAAGGTGATTACTTCTGGAAATAAATGAAAATTATAACAACAGAAATTTAGAACAATATTTTCCATTAATTACGTCAGATTTTCGCTTATTAAATCAAAAATCATTCAGAAAATTAATTTGTTCAATTAAATCTAAATTCTTCGAAATTCTACTCATTTGCACGTTTCGGGATTTGCAAATCAAATGTTCGAGATTTTAAAATGTTTCGAGATTCATAGAAAACTATAGAAATGAAACCTGCTTTGTTCAATTAAAGCTACATTCTACGAAATCATAAGTTCGGGATCCCGAAATTTTCGGGATTCATGAAAAATTATTCAAAGGAAATTACTTTATTAAAATAAATCTAAGTTTTCCGAAATTATGATAATTTACACTTCTCGGGATTTCTAATCCACATGTTCGGGATCCCGAATTTTTTCGACATTTATATAAAATCATTCAGAAAAAATTTGCTTACTCAAAAAAATTTTAAATTTCGTAAAAAAAATAGTAAACTAATTGTACTATATGCCGGGATCTCCATTACTACTATCATTTTTATGACTTACTCCCGGAAAATTCGGTCGAACCAGTAACACTTTGGCACATTTGAATAAATCCTTTCAACCAATTGCTGTCAATTTAATTTTTTGCATACAAATATACATAAAAGTCAATCATCTTTGCACATTTTTTTTTTTTTTTTTTATCATATTTGATGTGACAATTGTTGACTTTACCGCTGTCGAGATAGTCAATATTCACAGCTTTGTTGATTTATTTTAATAATATTGACAGCTTTCTGATGGGCACGTACGTACAGCGAAGTTGTAGGGCGAACACGCATTTGCCGAACGAATATAATATTATATAATATAAGTAAGGTAAATACATGTAAGAGTAGTATATGTTTATGCGATGATACATATGTACATATATATTTATGTATACGTATATTGTCAGGTACTTATACAGAGGCTATAAGATGACAACATGGGTTTAAATAATGAAACTATGTCATATGGATGTGACGACTCTATTTTACCGGTTAGGTATATTATGTTCGCCATTGAGTTTTTGTTAAAGATTTCATAGTTGGTGTCTTAACTGAATCCAAGGTAAAAATAAAGTAATTAATTAGTGGTATTGGTATTGATAGTGATGGTAGTCGTATATTGGTATTGGTATTGTTATTGTTATTGGTAATGGTATTGGTATTGATAATGGTATTGGTGTTAATTAATAAAGTAATTAATTGGTGGTATTGGTATTAACATTAGTATTGGTATTGGCATTGGTATTGTTATTGGTATTGGTATTGGTATTGATATTGTGGTGTTGGTATTTGTATTGGTATTGGTATTGGTATTGGTATTGGTATTGATATTGGTACTGGCATTGGAGTTAATTAATAAAGTAATTAATTGGTGGCATTGGTATTCACATTAGTATTGGTATTGGTATTGGTATTGGTACTGGTTTTGGTGATAATATTGGTATTAGTATTGGTAATAGAATTTGTGTTGATATTATTATATTAATTATTCTTATCCTGGGTGTTGGGTAGAGAGCAAAAAATTTATGTAACCACAGAAGACTCTCTTATGTATCAGGTTAGTAGGTTAAATTATTCGTAAAATTATCATGAGATTCGTATATCAAATGAATCTGAAGAATAAGCGGAGGATTAAATGAGAGCAAAAGTGTGGGATGGTTCTACTTAAACATTATTTAAGGTGCGCATATAGTATAAAGAGAATGAGTGCCAATTTGTACCAGAAAACGTTCTCGGCCACTTTTTTTACCAAATATGAATGCTTTTCATTTGTACCGTTACAATGATTGTTGTCAAAAAATATTTTTCACAACCCACTAAACTTTCAAATTTTTCCCTACAAAATATTCCCAACAACAAAAATTTGCAATCACGTGTCAAGTGATAAAGGTGAACCTCGACAATAAATAATTTCATGGCACGAGCGTTCGACTCTATTGCCGGTTTTAATTTAAATAAATATCTACATATGTATATATTTACAGTTATCAAATAACAAAGACTGTGTCACAAACAACAACAAACAATAAAATAAATAAAAGCTTAGTAAAGTTGTATTAAATGTTTTTGAGAGAAAAAATTTGGAAAAACAATCGCTTAATGTTCGGCGAAATAACGGAAGAGGGGAAAAATTCGTGGTTATTTGGTTTTTGGCAATATAGCCGGATAGTGGGAAAATAGAAAATGGTTTGAAAATGAAAAATCGCGTGCTCAGCTGTCACTCCGCTCCACTCAAATAGCGAAACGGCTCGACATAGATGAGTGAGCAGCGGCAATAAACAAACGAAGATATGCAAAACTCGAAATATTGAAGTATATGCAAAAGCGAAAGGCATACAAGCGCATGCCAAACATATTAGTATGAGTGTGTGTACGTGTTTCTATGATTGTGTCGCGCGGTGTCTACAAATTATAGTTCGTGCGTAGTTTTGTTAATACGCGCGCAAGCGTGTGTGTCGCCTGGTCCACTATGTGACACTTGAAGCGTGTGACAGCCATGCAACATGACACTTTCGAAATGACTACGCACACAAACACATGCGCATATTAGTAGTCAAAGGTGGAGCGGAGTGGCGATTGTATTAGAGGTTATAAACCGCTTTATTTTCAAAATATTTTTAATTAGGTCTAACACCTATTAAATCGAGTTTCGAATTTTTCAATCATTTTACTACCTTCCCTAACTATTTTTAGTGCAAGTAAATATCATTACTATTTTCAAGTAGATTTTATTGATTTGAAGCTTGAACTCCTAAAAATATGCAATATCAAAAAATTTATGTAATAATGTTGCCTACATTTAGGTGCGTTTATATTTACTTAATATTTTTGACCAGAAATTATGTCGACTTTTCGGAAAGGTGGCAACCCTACTATTTTGTTTGGTTATAAACATGAAATACTTTCATATAATATTTTAATACATAAAAATATTATCATATATACAACTTCAAGCGGGTGGTACCCTGATAATATTTTTTCCAATTTAAAAATTGAAATATTTTCATTTGCTATTATAGTACATAGAAATTTTGAATCAATGCAAAAATAGGAATGATTTTTTGGTTTTAAAACAACTTTTCTGATAGGCGGAAACCCTTCTACTATTTTTTTTTTTTTTAATTTTAATAAACATGAAATATTTTCATTTGCTATTATAGTACATAGAAATTTTGAATCAATGCAAAAATAGGAATGATTTTTTGGTTTTAAAACAACTTTTCTGATAGGCGGAAACCCTTCTACTATTTTTTTTTTTTTTAATTTTAATAAACATGAAATATTTTCATTTGCTATAATTATTTACCTGATTTACTGTTTGTTCAAAATTATATTTTCTAACAAGCTGGCAACTCTGATAAAAAAATATTTAGAAATCGCCATATACATTAAACGTTTTGCAATTACCAGCCACATTGTAGTAGTTTGTTTAACCAAATTAAATACAACTTAGTAATAGGTGGTAACCCTTTTTATAACAAACAGTTACTGTAAATTCTCTTACAGTACAATCGGTGACCTTAGCAGCGCAAATTAAAACAGGTTACATAAAATTAAAGTCATATACCAGAAGCTTTTTTAACCAAATTAAAAATTTACTTTAAAATTTCGTTTCAGAATTTGAAACCAGCCGCGTACCCCCTCCGCAAGCCTCTGCCACCGTAAATGCATTCAAATTTGCAAGTGTGAGTGCCTAACAAGCAATTTCAGAGTGACCGCTGTAGCTTGGCGCCTTCCACAAGACTACTACATGCACTATGGACAAAATTTAATGGACCACCTAACACGCATGCAAACACACACACACTCACACATGCCTAAGTACGATATGCCTCAGCGCAATGCAATTTATTCACACACAACAAGAAGATAGCGAAGGCTGAAAGTTTAAATACGTAGCATACAAATGGGCGCTCGAATACATAGACCTACACAGTTGGCTGCTTTCATGCGCCTAAAAATTAAATTTGTAGTAGTTCACTCTGATAGTTAATTTAAAATTTTCATACTTCAAAATAAAATGCCTGACACACAGAAGGAGTTCAATTGACGCCCTCGATAATTGCTCTAGCTATGTATCCAAAATCGTATATATTTATGCGAAATAAAGCATATTCATATTTTATTGCAACCTGTAAGTGTTGCACCAAATCTTCACAATCCTCCTTTTCTCACCACTCCTCGTCCCCTTTCAGCCACACTTTACGATTTTTACGCTGCCTGATTGTTCATTTTCCGCGCTCCAACAAGAAAATTGAAAAGTAGCACTTTTCGATCTAATCAAAGCGTGATTTGTAGAGCATGTGCACCCACATAACCATACACACTCGCATACACACACAACCATATACAAGAACACAAACCCATGCGAAGGCATAATGGCATGCTGGCAGCGCAGGAACAATGCTTCAGACCCACACTATACTAAATTATATACGTGCTTGCACATGTGTTGTTGTAAATGTGTTCTATTTGTAGATCACTTTGGTGCAACAGCTGCTTGTTCACACATTTTTAACGTCTTTTATGCGCCAGCGACGTCGTTGCATAAAGATGAGCGCTCTATTTCAATTGGCGTCGGCTAACAGTGGAGCAAAATGACTGTTGCTACGAAGGAAAAATTGAATTTTAATATGTCAAAAATGTCTTGCGGTATTTTTTGTTTATTTATTTTTTTATTTTATAAAGGTTTGATGACTCATGCCCAGCCCTTGACCGATACTACGACTGCTACTATGCCGGTCTCTTTCAACCAATTCAGCGATTTTTTCGCAATTTTCGACGACAGGCCTTCCGGACCGTGGCGCATCTTCGACCACCTCTACACCATAACGAAAACGTTGAAACCATCGTTGTTGGAAATGGAAACTGTATCCATAAACTGCACAAATTTTATTGGCGGCTTGAGATGCATTTTTGCCTTTATCGTAGTAGTACTGTACCATATGCCGTATTTTCTCTTTATTTTGCTCCGTGTTTGCGACACTATAGCTCACGAACGACTTAAAAGAAACGACAATCAATCAAGCATGTGTTAGCGCGTGAAATGAGCTTTCCAAAAAGGTATAGCATGACCCGATGGGACGAATAAAACCAGAACTACGCGCTCTCAGCGCCAACTAGCGAAAATACCGCAAGACTTTTTTGACAACCGAATAATATTGGTGGCACAAACAATAAGTTCCAAAGCCAAATTTGTAAGCCAGAAACAGTTTGTAAGTTAGAAAATTCTAGGCACTTTATTTATATATGTATTTTCTTCAGAACCCGCCTTACGTGGTTTATATTAAACTCTTTTTCGCAACCATAGAATTTAACATGAAAGTAATTTAACTCTTGCTCTGTTAAAACGAAATATGTGTGTACAATTAAAAATTTTATTTTAGGCAAGTTTCATATTTAACTAAACACCGTAAAAATGTATGGTCATTGAGTTTATTGACTCGATTTGAATGCAGCATCCAACTCTCCATTCCTCTAAACTTGGATTATGATGATTCAACATGATATACACCACATACAAGTATCAACTTAAACTAGGAGTTGATAAACACGAATATTTTCGTGATTGACGTCTCTTTTGAAGTTAAAGACATAAACTCGGAATTTAATAAAAATTTAAATATTAAATCCGAGTCTATTAACACTTTTGGAGTTAAACATGAAATATAAAACTTAGAGTTTAATAAAGTTGAAAATATCAGGCTGGAGTTAATATAAAATAAAAAGTATTTTCTTCCTAACACGATGTATGAGTTTAATTTAATTTGACCGCAAGTGCTTTGTATAAAACAAAGTAACCAATTAAAATCAGAGTTTCATAAACACCACCATTTTTTTGACGATATCACTTGAGAAACTCAAGCACAACCTCTAAATTTGGAGTTTACCAAACCAGAAAGTTTCCTATAGTTTGCCTTAAACTCAAATTTTTGCTGATTTTAGAGTTTATGCCTTAACAAAAAAGTTCAGTGTTAAAAACAATTTGGTTATAAAATAGATAATAAAATTCGAAGTTTATTAAACTCGAAAATTTTTAACTCGAGTTTATTGCTAATTTTTGAGTTTAACATTTTCGATAAGTTAAATTAAAAATTCGGAGTTTTACAAACATGAAAGTATAAAACTCGTGTTTACTGAGTGTTTTTAAGTTAAAATTTAATACGCTTCACAAACTTGTAAGAAAGGATAATTAAACTCAGAGTTTATGAAACATGAACATTTCAAAGTCCAGTTTATTGACTATTTTTGAATTTAACATTTAGTATCTCAACTCAAACTCGTAGTTTTACAAACAATCAAACTCTAGTTTACTGATTGAGTAAGAGCTTGGCGTTTTATATGCTTGACCAACATAAAGTTTAACAAACAAATTGCTTTTAGTATGTTTTAACACTGCTTTTTATTGATCGTAGAGATTAACTTTAACCTTAAAAAAAAACAAAATTAAAAAGTTGATTGCTATTACCAAACATTGTACATAAAGCATCATACGAGTTTAGTAAGCATCAAAATATTAAACTCGAGTATCTCAAATACCAGTTTGTTTAGTTGTAATTTTAAGTTTTACTTTGAGAAACAAATGTTTTCAAAAACTTGATTTTTACAATCAAGCATCTTTTACAAAATAACATAAAAATACTAAACTCGGAGTTTATTAAACCCGAACATATTAAACACGAGTTTAAGCTATAGAATTAAATATTTTTTTATATTTTTAACGGCCTCACACATAAAATATTTCTTTGAGTCTTTGTTGGTAAACAAAAATGGTTTTGGCGATAAACACCTTCTGCAAAGATAGAGTTCACCATAAAATAGTTTTATCTTAAACTTGTTTTAAAAACCACTCTTGAGCATTTTGTGATGATTTTTTTAATGAAATATAGTCGCCTGGTTGACAGAAAATATGCCATAATGCTAAAATTTTATAATATATTCCAAGTTTAATAAACACAAACACTATAAAAATGGGTTAGTGAGCACTCACTGAGTTCAAGGTCGTAAAAAGAAATGTATTGGTACTTAGGTACTTTTATAAAGACAAAGTTAACTAAAACTTTTAAACTCCACATTTTGACTTTTGGTGTTTTTCATGTATAACAAGTAAGGAAGGGCTAAATTCGGGTGTCACCGAACATTTTATACTCTCGCATGATAAAGTGATAATCGAGATTTCAGGCGTGGTTGTGAACCGATTTCACCCATATTTGGTTCATGTCATCAGGGTGTTAAGAAAATATTATATACCGAATTTCATTGAAATCCTTTGAGTGCTTCCTGAGATATGGTTTTTGGTCCATAAGTGGGCGACGCCACGCCCATTTTCAATTTTTAGCTTTCCTCTGCCATTTCTTCCGTAAAATTTAGTGTTACTGACGTTTTTTTTTAGTCGGTTAACGCACTTTTAGTGATTTTCAACATAACCTTTGTATGGGAGGTGGGCGTGGTTATTATCCGATTTCTTCCATTTTTGAACCTGTCTCTTATACACATCTAGATGTGTATAAGAGACAGTTTTTTTTAGTCGGTTAACGCACTTTTAGTGATTTTCAACATAACCTTTGTATGGGAGGTGGGCGTGGTTATTATCCGGTTTCTTCCATTTTTGAACTGTATATGGGAATTCTTATGACACTTTATAGGTTTTCGGTTTTCGCAATTTTGTGGGCGTGGCGATTTTGCCCATCTTCGAACTTAACCTTCTTATGGAGCCAAGAAATACGTGTACCAAGTTTCACCATGATATCTCAATTTTTACTCAAGTTACAGCTTGCACGGGCGGACGGACAGACGGACAGACAGACATCCGGATTTCAACTCTACTCGTCACCCTGATCACTTTGGTATATATAACCTTATATCTGACTCTTTTAGTTTTAGGACTTACAAACAACCGTTATGTGAACAAAACTATAATACTCTCTTTAGCAACTTTGTTGCGAGAGTATAAAAAAAATTATACTTCATAAATAATGAAAAAATGGATGAACTCCGCGTTTATAAACACCATATGATAAACTAGGTTTTAAGAAAATCACTCTCTCAATTTATTGGCGTGAACCTCTGAGCTTAAGGTAGTAAAAACACATATTACGGCAAAAAAAACCTTGCACATGAAGTAAGGATTTGTTGGTGGACCACCAGGTTCAAATTTAATTGGTAATAAATTGGCAATTTCCACAACCTCAAATTGCATTTCCATCACTTAAACCTGCTCTTAAGCCCACTGTGGCTTAGTTCCCGCACAAATGGCCGATAACACTTGCCACGTCACGGAAATGTTCTCATTGCAAGCGTCAGCCATTTTTTGATTGCAGAAAACGGAGCGCAGAATGTCGAGTGTCCTTTTGCATACGCGAGCACAAACACCTTCAAATCGCACACACACACACACACACTCATACAATACACGCGTACATTGTGAATTCAAGTGCGGGAACGCAACCAACAGCTTGCAACAAATGCTCGCTGCCAACACAAAACAGCCAACAATACACCGAGGAACAACGACGCAACGACGCGAGCACTTACGATGGCAATTTTGTTTATTTCTGCAAACCGTAGCATTTAACGATTACAATGGCAAGTGACATAGCGGGCCGCGCCGCGCCGCACAAAAAACGCACAACAATGCTTAGTATTTGCAACATCAAAGAGCTTGCCACCATTTGTTGCATGTGGAATGGACAGCAGGCGTAGCGTAGGAGCTGCTGCAACAATTGTGGCATGCGAAAACGGGCCATGAGAAATGTAAAAAAATCATTGATGTCACACTTGCAACTCGCTGTGGCAACAGTTGGCGAATGTCAATTGTTGCAACCGTTGCACAAACGCACAAAAACTTACTCCGGTGTCAGTTAATATGAAAAACAATATGAGAAATATGGCGCAAACGCTTGCCACAAAAGCGATGAGGGGAGGCAGGTGCCGGCAGAGGGGCGGCACAGTGCGGAAAGTGTCAATGCAATCGCGATTAGTGTTGTAATTTCCAGTAGCACTTAAACAATATGTGCGCAGGCAGCGCTCTTGTGTTGCGTAGCTCCATCGCTAGCAGCTGCAAGGTAACAATAACAACAAAAGCTACAACAACACAGAGCATTATTACTGGCTATTGTGCTGAGTGATAAGTCGTCGCCTGTCACTGAAGATGCTGGCGAGAAGGGCGCGGGGAAGCGCTATAGCTGTCACTTACGCAGCGGAAATTAACTGTTGTCGGTGGTAGTTGTTGTTGCACCGGTCGTTTTCATTAACTCTGCACGCATCGAGTGTGTTTGATATTAAATTGCGCTCGCTCATAACTTGTAATTAGCAACGAGACGCGTAAGCAATGCCTTTGAGTGCCGTAAATTGGGGCAGCACTAACGGTGAATCTCACAGCTCTTATTGCTGCATGGCACCTGAGGGTCTCATATTCAAATTAAGATGCGCTTTTCGATGTGCTTACACTTCTGTAGCACACTTTGTGTAGCTTTTAGTCGTTAATTGCTTTCTTGTCATCTTCAAAACACAAATTTGAAGAGTTTTGAATGCGTACGCCACTCCGTATGAGTGACTATTGGTTATTTAGGACAGCGGTGGCGGCTAAATAACATATTGGAAAATTCAAATTTTCTATATGCGAGTAAGTCATTCACTATAATCGTTTGCATTTGTTTGTCATTTGCTTGTCACTACATTTAACATTTTCTTAAACAGTAAAAAAAAAATATTTTTTTTTTGTTCAGACATTGCAGCTTTCAGAGATGAGGCGGAAAATTGCACAGAAATGGCTCAAATTTCGACTTAAAATTTTTTCTTAGATATACATATTTTGCAGGTAATGGTTGGAGGCATACGATTTTTAATAATTATTTTTTTCAGCTACTTCGAAGTATTCTTTTCTTTTAACAAAAAATGCATTTTATCGATAATACCGACATTTTGTCAAAAACTAAGACATGGACTAGTCCTCTGATCATTTTCTGAATTACTTTATTGTAATAAAAATAATTTTTAGGATTTTGGTTTGGGATTAAAATTTTAAAATCTTTTTTGTTTTCGTTATTGGATATTGCGCAACGCCGCAGCCTTGTTTCGAATTCCTTGCAGGAAATTTGTTTCAGGATCACTTGCAAACAGAAGTTTTTGAAATGATAGTCGACTATTAAAGCACGTTAAATTTTGAAAATATATATAATTTTATTAATTTAATAAATAAAATGAAACCTCCAAAAAAATGTTGTCGAAAATTTAGTTTCATAGCAAATCCATGTTTTAGATGTGAGCAAATTCTTTTGAACATAAATGAATTCCCAGTTGTTGTTTAGAAGAAAAAAAAATCGGGTAATACCCATGGCAAATCCAGTAATTGGTTCTACTTCTACTAAATCAAAAAATCCTCCGGAAGTATCTTCATAATATCGACCTCTTTGCATCGTTGACACAATTGGCGGAGTGTACGAAAGCGTAGTAAGGAACCGCTTGGAGTTAGCAATCCAGAAAGCTGGCGGATTATCAAAATGTAAAGCATCCATCATTATGCTGTTGATACGCCGAAATCCGCAGTAAGTGCCAAGCGATGGAAATTCGCAACTAAACAAATCAATATAATATAATAATAATAATAATATTGCGAGCTGATCACCCTGAATGGGAAGAATGCCCTCAACTCAACAAAGTGAGCAAACATAATCAAAGCACTGTATAACATAGGCACTCAACAACATCAGGTGGAAATTATTAGTTATTTTGAAAACAAGTGATTGTTATTCGATACTGATGAATGCACCAAGAACTCCTCTCTTTCGAATAAAGTACGGCAAGGTTCGGTTCAAAGTTCCCTTCTAATGATGGGGCGCTAAGGAGACACCAACCAAAACCCGTTAAATAATTGCATACGCAGGCGACCTTATTATAACGACAGTGGCTAAATACCACAGGAGCAAAAGCAATGAGTGCATAAACGAGCAGCGCCAATGAATCTCATAAATGAGTTTAGAACTGGTCGAGCAAAAGACAGAAGTCTTGCTCATAATGACTAGAAAAGTGAAGAAAAGTATATATCTCACCATAGCGGAGTGTGAAACTCATTTACAGCCACAATTAAGGTGTCTGGAAGTAATAATAGACTCAAGGCTCAAATTTAAGAGGCTATTCTACTCTATAATTTTGAAAAGTTCGCTTTTCTTTCATATATTGAAAGTTTAGACCCTTAAGAACATATCGTCCAAAAGATTTTTAAAAGTTAAAATTATTTTAAGAGCTACAGTTACTCTAGTAACGCAGTACCTAGCCCGGTAGGTAGGAGACTCACTTTTTTAAACGCGTTTTCCTCGAAAATCCTTTTTTTCACACGGTACCGGCATTATCTCAAGTTCTATACAACCGCTTTACTTGAAATTTTGTGAGAACCTTCTTCATATAATCCTTTATCCTTTATCTTTATATAATCCTTAATCCTTTGTTTTTAATATTTAAAAAAAAAATTCAGGAATTTCAAAAAAAAAAACGTAAAAAATTTTTTTTATTTTCAGGCAGTCGCCATTTCTCAAAAAAAAAAAATTTCGTATTCCCTACTATAATAGCATCCTTACTTATTAAGAATTTCTTTTGATTTTTTTTCAGACCACCAGGAGTGTCACCAGGATGCGCCATTTTTTTCTACACCTGTCTGTCACCAAAAATTCAAAAAAACTGCCCAAAATTTGATTTCTAGAGTAGAATACCCTCTTAAGGGGGTGAGTAGCGTAATCTTTTTGCAAAAAAAAAAAATTTTTTGCATTTTCTGTTCCTTTATATCCTTAGAATTAATGTAGAAACCCATTTTACCATTGGAAGGTTTCGAAAAAGTCCAAAAATAATAATACCGCTCGAAGTTCGGAGGTCTCGGAGTGCACACCTCAAACTTTAAACGCGTTTTTCTCAAAACATACTTTTTTAATGACTGATTTGCTTAACTTTTTTTTTTTTTCAATCTTCACAAAACGCCTCGTTACTGTCCCTATATTTTTATAATTTATTGACAATGTTGCGACAAAATTTATGTAAAAAAACACGGGGAAAAAATAAGAAAATAAAAACGTTAATTACTTTTGTATTTATCAACATTTTTTCATGATTCCTGTAAGGACCATAACCACTCGCGTACTTTTTCAGAACAAACTGGGTTTTTGTATATCAGATGAAACAAACATGAGCCAGTGTCCGCTAGTGAAAAAAACGCATCTCAATCACCCAGCCATTTCTCCGAGAGATGTCATAAAAAAAATTCTGAAAAAATTTTATTTATACATTTCACGTTATAACTCATGATATGTGAAGAAATTTATATTGTAGAATTAAAATTTCTATGAAAAAAAATGACAAAAAACAGGCCAGATTACTCTACTGACCTCTTAAAGATCATCTACAAGCAGAATACACTGCAGATAAAGCAAGTAAAATCCTAAATCTTCTCATTTCCCATACTCACATAGATGCCAGGAACAAAGTAAATTATCATTTGGACGTGATGTGCTTACCTGTAAGAACAAAAGAAACAATATATTAATACTAAAATATTATCTAAACGGATATAGGTTTAAGCTATATATAAAAAATAAATTTCTTTCACCTAAGCAAACTAATTGCGTAGGCTTTACAAACTTGCCCACCGTATAAACGTATACCATGTTTTAAAAATCCATGAAATTTATTTCACAAGACCTCTTTAAATTAAAAGTGGCTAATAAATTCAAAATATTTTAAGATTTCTACAAAAATATATGTTTCAATTTATTATTTAACAGTGGCTGTGAATTCAAGGTGTTTGAAAAGCAGCTTACAGATTTAAAAGCTGCAAACTTTTTCGCATAAATTTTGATTTTCTGATTTTTTTCTGACACAGAATAGGGAATTTTAGAAAACCTTCATAAAAATATGTAAAATTAAAACATACTAGAGTATTTGAAAGATTTACTCTTTTCCATCACAAATGCTCAAAACTGATGCCTACTACTGTTGTAGCCAGCAATGGAAGATTCCATATATTTCCTTTTTTAATTACATATTTTAGAATTTTTGCTGCTAAGCAGCTTAGTGCAAAGCCTATCACTATTACAAGCGAGTTATATAAGCTACACACGTATATACATATATATAACTACATTCATACATATATGCATGCCACCAGCCAACACATCTGCCACATTTCAATGGAACTTTAATCCAATCAGCAATGAAAACACTTGCTGTGGCTTATGCAAAAAGGATCAAGCAGTCAATTTGCAAATATTCAATTAATTGACAACCAATTATTACTTCGTCCATGTCAGTTAAATCGGAGAAATTGAAAAAGTTCAACTAAGTTCGTTAAGACATTCTTAGAACGAAGTAAATAGAGCACAAAAGCGAAAACCATAGAAAGTCATTGAAGGCTTCGCTGCACAAGTGAGAGACTTAATAAATTTTATTGGAGCAGCGCAAGGATATGCACAATGCTCAACAAACAATGGAGGTTTTTCTATGAAAACTCTATACTAGCGGTCGTCTATATGTATATACATATATATAGAAATGTTTGTAGTTTTTTACAACTATCCTGCTCGGTCATTATTGCCAGCAGAATTTGTGTGTAAATAAATTAAGAAAATTCTCAACTGTGTTACAACGCAGAAGCAGCATAAAAGAATCAGAGCAACCGCAATCTTACTTGAGATAATGAGAATCAGTGGTGGACACACACTCGTACAAATATATGCACTCACACTTATACACGAGTGCGTGAAGCGGCAATGGCAATTATTTTAATGCTTCAGTGTTGACTTTCAATACATTCAATGCAAATAATTGCAGGCACGAAGCCGAGCAGGAATTATATATACATGAAGAAAGCGAGTGATAAGGGAAGAGAGAAAAAGTTAGAGTTGGAAAGCTGTAGAATGAATTAAAAGTAGCATAATGACAAAGCTCAAGCGAATGCCAAATGCTTCTAGTACTAACAAAAAAAACCAAATAATAGATCGCATTGTGAGCACGAATTTGATATAAAGAAAGAAAATTGAATAAGCTGACAATTTTAATTCAGTAGTTATGAAAAAGAAAATATTGAAAAAATATAAGAAAATACGAATTTGCTTTAACCGCATGCCATGTAGCTTATGGATCACAAAAATATACTAGTTATCCTACTTAAGCAAAAAATAGTAAGACTTTATTTTAAAATTCTTTATTTAGTCATCAAAATCTATGTCTTTTTCCAATCATCAAAACAGTTCTTGAAAACAATTTCCTTAAAAGCCTTCAATGCGGATAGCTATTCACGCTTAACGTCTTCAATTAACTCAAAACGGTTTCCCCGGAGCGTTTGTTTGAGTTTTCTAAGTAGACAGCACCCATTGTAGTTGATTCTCTGTCAATCTCAATAAATCCTATCTTACCGTCAATACTTATTTTTTCACCATTTAGGCCATCTCAAAATGGTTCAATCACCACCATATTTTCGACAATTGGCCTGCAAGGACATGGTGCATTTTTGACATTAAAATTACCGGAAGAGAATTGCGCTTGATTTTCTGTTACAGTCTCAGGACCAGAAACAATATTCTTTCATCATTCATTCAATTAGGGCATGAATTAAAATATTTAAACCTTCTATAGAGCACAAAAAAAAATTTAAAGGCGACAGAAAAATATTTAATATGTTGGTCCTGCTTAAAAGGTGCTTTCCAAAATATAACAAAAGTTTTTTCGGCAAAATCAATATTTATTATTCAAAAAAGTCTCCTTCTGCTTCAATATAGCTTTTTATACGGTCCAAAAGCATGGCGAACGAGTCTTTGAGCTCGTTGGCCGGTATGGCCTTCAGTATGCCGGTGCAAGCCTTTTGAATGGCCTCTACGTGTGGATAACGTTTTCTTTTCAAAATCAAATGAATTTTTCCGAGAAGAAAGAAGTCGCAAGGTGCCATATCAAATGAATACGTGGAGTGGTTAATGGTTAAAATGTGATTTGTGGTCAAATAATCGTCCTTCAAATGTTGGATTCTGAGCAATTTTTGGTCGTCAGTCAATTTATGCGGAACAAAACCTTTCGTAAGCCCAAATGTTCCGTCAAAAGGCGATAAATCCATGTTTTGGAGACGTTCATTTCCATTTCCATTCCATTCGATGATGATGATTTCGGCTCATTTTTGATGAATTCACGCACAGTTTCGATGGAATTTCCGGTGATCACGGCTTTTGATTGGCACACATGTTGATCGTCATTTATTTGTTACGGGATAGGCAATTATCGACATAAACTTGTTTCATCAATTGAAACGTTTCGGTAAAAGTTCCAATTTTGAAACAAAATTTAATGTTGGCTCTGTGTTCGTAGTTCATTTTAGCCGAGAACTGATATTTTCCAGAGGGAGAATCTTCCAAAGTTGCTGTTCTTGTAGAAAGTCAGCATACACGATTCATATTGCCCGCTTTACAGAACTCGCAAGCCCTAGCTGAGCAAGAATGTCTCTACACAAACTCCCTGCGGGATTATTCAGCTGACCTTAAGCTACTCTTCATTAATCCTGAGTTGGTGAATCACTCTTACGGCTCACTCTTTCATTTTCGCCTATACCAGCTTTGATTGCAGCATATGACTTATGATGTTTTTAGGCGTCATCCTTTTGTTTATTATTCCTTCGTAGTAGTTCTCTCCATTACATATTTAGAGCAGGAGAAAAGGTCTGTAGAGGTACTTCCATGGCCCGTCAAGACTTGCGTCAAATAAAAGTCAATCTCCCTATGTTATTTCTCAATCCATGCTGTTACATACTTAATGAGCCTACATTCATCTTCCTTTTTCTGTCATTAGCTCCGGCGACATAAGACCAGCTATAATACTGACCGCGACATGTGAGACCATTCTAAACGCGTAGGCGACTCTAATGGCGAAAAAACTGGATACTGGCTTTGCATTATTGCCCTTTTTTTAACCCGTTTATGAGCTGCGTACATTAGTGTTGATTGGCTAACTTTATCTACTAGGGCTCTCCTATTTTGACTAGGGCCACCAGTGTTAGCCATTATTCTTGCCATGCAATTTGAAATTCAGTCTGGTATCAAACATAAAGCCTAGCTACCTAGGGGAGTTTTGCGTTGTAACGTTATATACTTCGACATTTAAGGTGACCGTTTATATTTTTTTTTCTGCTCAAGATAAGCAATACTTCCGGTTTCTGCAGCTTAGATTCCGTGAGATTTTCATTAATTGTAATTGTAGAAGTTTCAAGTTAGAGAAAGTTCCATCGTAACGATCGTCACGGCAATGTCGTCCTTCAATTATTTGAACCTCTTCTAGCAGCGGTAGGTGCAGAAAACCATCATATAGTATATTCCATAGTAATGGACTCAATACGGAATCCTGCGGTACTTCACCTGCATACGTTTTAAACGCATAGATCATACAAAGTTGGTTTGTTTGGTTTCTAGCGCTGCTTCTTTCATATCTTTCAGAAAACGCCTAGATTTAGGCATCGACATAAAATTTCAACGAAAGCCTTCTTGTTGTATTTAACTCCAATCTTAAGTGCCTTTGCATTGCCGAATCTCTCCACCATTTCTATTCCCACCTCCTTTTCGATTGACAACGCTTCTTTCACTGATGATGTTCTTCTACTCGCTCTTGCTCTTGCGTTTAGAAAAGCGTTTTCTCCATCTTTTCTAGCAGAGTAGCACAGGCTGGTACCTGGTTTCTACCTCCCCTAATTTTTGCCATATCCATTTTTTAGGCATCGCCTGATGGATTTTCATCCAACTTCTCGCATAGTTCTTTGAAGCTTAAGGTCATACTTTTTTACTAGCCTTCTTGAACTCATTCCGCTTTCTTTTAACGCATTCACGCAGTCTTGTGAATTTTGAACAGCAGCTAAGGTTCTTGGGCAGAGGCGTGAGTT
Organism: Bactrocera latifrons; assembly: GCF_001853355.1. Taxonomy (NCBI): domain Eukaryota; kingdom Metazoa; phylum Arthropoda; class Insecta; order Diptera; family Tephritidae; genus Bactrocera; species Bactrocera latifrons. Next base: position 1,599,817 of record NW_017535407.1, read on the forward strand.
AATCTCTTTATGCCACTAGTATAAGGACGTTCGCACGGCGTTAGTCGCTGATTTGATTCGGTTTAGTCTGAAGCTGTTGGCTTGGAGCGACACAGCTGTTTTTATTAATAATGCTGCTAGCTTTTGGTTATTGTTGTAATTAAGATCTTCTTAACTCTGCCTGAAGCTAGTTCCAAATAACCATATTTACAAATTTTCAATTCCAGGATGTAATCTCGGGCAGGTTTAAGAGCACGTTAGCGTTTTGGAAAACTCCTTGAGTCTGTAGCTTTTCCACTAAACATAAAGACTTTCCTCTAAATATTTACTTGCACCGACATTAAAATACCCCTACTGCAGTAGTTTTTTTTTTTTATTTTCCTTAAACCCTCTCTTCAAGATATCTTCACCTTATGGACCTTAATTGGCAAAAGTTGCACGCAACAAAACAACTGACAATCATTGGACATTAAGAGCGCACACCCGCAGCTCTTGCAACCACAATGAACAGACAGACCAACTCGACCCGAACCACTAACGACGATACCGCAAGCGCTCACAAGCTTAGCAATTATAAGCTGGCAGAAAAACAAAATAACAAAAACCATACAACAATAACAACAAAAAATGAAAACAACAGAAACGATACAACAATAACAACAAAACACGAAAATAACAAAAACGAAACAACAATAACAACAAACGAAATAACAATAACAACAAAAACGAAATAACAATAACAACAAAAAACGAAAATAACAAAAATAATATCAATAACAACAGTAACTGCTACTTCAATGACTGCTACATCTTTGATTTATAATGCTCATAGTTGCCACAATTTCATGCAGACTTCTTATTTACGCAGTTGCAGCTTAGTTGCCATGTGGCAAGAGTTTTTGTTGTACTTATTATTTTTTTTAGTTTTCCTACAACTGCTATTTTTTATGTACTTTTCTTTCTTGCTGCCTTGTGGTTTTAGATTTTTTTGTTGTTGCTTCATTAAAATTTTCAATTAGTAGTGGAAACCACTTAATGTTGCATGTTGCCGTTTACGGCCTTCACAACAACAACAGCATACCTACGCACAGCATTTTCCAACTAACTGTATATTTGTTAGTTTTTGTTGTTATTGTTGTAGCTTTAAGCTGCTTGGCTTTTAGCCTTTCTGTTGACAAATTGCCGACTTTTATGTTCGCTCACGAATCGAAAGTAAAACAGGCAAATGAATTGTTAACGGCTGCAACATGCAAATAAATCGCGTTGTGGCAACTACTATCAGCATGCAACATTCGACTAAGTTTTGCTTCAATTTGCATAATTTGCATGCCGTGTTGTTGTTCCAATTGTTCTACCGAAAACTTCAGTAGTGAAATGGGCGACTCGGCGTATACGCAACATTTGCCTAACGCGACAGCGTCTATGCCAACAAGCTTGTTTCCACCGCTGTACAACGTCTGTTGATGTACAAAAACAAATAAATGAATAAGTGCGCCAGTTTTTATGTGCCATCGTCTGTCCAGTAGCGCTTTGAATTTGTCAACGCTGCCATCACTGTGTTCACTTTGCTTCTAATTAGCAGTTTTGCTCGTCTCACGCCGCCAACTACTACTACACTTTATTTGCTATTTTCTATCGCTTTGATAAATAATAAATATTTATAAGACTTTCTAACGGCGCTGTTGTTATTGTCAAACTGTGTTTTTGTTATTTTTGTTTGCTTTCTACTGCCTGCTGCCTTGGTGTGACTGAAATTTTACTCTTGACTTTGAATTTCGCATTTGCTGAAATATTTAAGTAGCCGCTAATTAGCGTCAGTTAATGGCAAATTAGTCTCTCGCAAGTAAATAGATTTCGCAATATAATTGAAAATCCGCAGTGGTCGCTTTGATGCGCACATTTTTGCATATCTTAAGCCTTAATGATATTCAACTTTTGCTTTTTGTGACTGTAAAGGCTTGAAATAATTGCGATTATTTGTCAGCATGAAATTTGAAAGTTTTTGGATTACATTAAGAATATACATATATAACAAGAGAGATTATAATGAATAAATATAAATAGCAAGAGTATTTGGCAGTAAAACATTTTATTAAACAAAAAATGGAAATACAAAAGCAAAGCTTATATTAAGTATAATTCAAATTAGAACTGAAATTTTAAAAACGGAAGAGAAATGTAAATTATATGAAGCTTTGGTTGAGAAATCTCATACATTCAATGAATAACGTAAATTAGTTTTACTGAACCCAAGAGTTTCCTTTAGGGCTGATACACTGAGTATAGCGGACCGATTTGCCCTTTGCTTCAAAACAGGCCTCATTTTCGGTTACCACTTCTTCATTCGATGAAAATTTTGAGGTCTGATAAGAGCAAATAGTCGCCAGATCTGAAGAATACGGTGGATGCGGAAGCAACTCGCTTTATGCTTTCGTTTGCATTGACTTGTGACACGGTTCGTAGCCTTGGTGTAAAAGCACATTCTTACTTTTTTAAGATAGTCAAACAAATTATTCCGTGAGCATGCCAAAATACGGAGCCATAACCTTTCCAACCGACTGATAGGTTACCACCACTTTAGAGTAGGGTCTGCCTGTGAAGTAAGCTTTTAAATGAAAATATGGAACCATGTTTCACCCGTTGTCACATATCGACGTAAAACTCGGGTTTATTACGTTTGATCACCTCCAAACACTGCTCCAAATCATAAACTTGTCGTTGCTCCGAATCATGAACGTGAGTTCTCGGTTTTGATTCCCAAAGATGTAAGCAAAGTGACTATGTCAAGAATCCTATTACAAATCCAGATAATAGCTATTGCCTAAGTCTAAGTAATAGTATTCCACAAACTGAAACTCAAAAAAATTTCGAAAGCCTCCTCTACAACCAAAATGATAAGCTTATAGAAATACCTCTTGTCATCGGCAAAATTACGGGATATGTCTGTAGTAAAAGCAATTCCAAAACTCTTCTGATATAAATAACAAATATATAAAAGAAAAGTCAGATAAAGTCTCTATCCATGAAATCCTCTAAAGTTCTCTTGCAGATCTCAAGTCGGAAATCATACCTTCGGACAAAAATGCCTGCATTTGACTTTCATGTAACAACAAAGCGGCCTTGCGACTACGTGAGTTCACTTAGAGTCCAGTCTTTCACCAAATAACACATGAAGTAAACGGAGCTAGGGCATGAGTGGTTGTTCTGGAAAGCTTTTAGGCATACAAGTATAGTATACCGTTTTTGTGTCTCTATGAGTCCATACTTCTGATATTCTGTGTGGCATTGAGACTAGAAGCGATCATTTTCAGCGGAGTAGCATTGTAAAATCACCTTTCAGTTGACCTAAACCAAAATTTTATGGAGATTACCGAAGATGTCAGCAAAACATCCTGCAATACTGCTGTCATTCTTCCTTCCTCCGTGGTTGAAACCAAAAGAAGTTCTCTGGTAGAATATAGTCTCTGTGTAATGATTGAGGGTTGAAAATTATCAAGAGCTACCAAAATCTGTGCATTTTTAACAAAAAGATGAATTCTTTTCAAAACTTTGTTCGTACATAGAACATGCAGGAAATTTGATAACGATTGGATCACTAAATCCGAATAATCATCTAAGAAAATTTGAAAGCTGTAGTTTTGAGCAAAATCGCTTAGAGATTGATTGGCTTATTGAACTCAGCGCCTACAATTTTCCATATAAGTTATGTTAGAAGAACCTGAACTTAAACTTAACTTTAATTAAAATGCTTCTTAAGAACTTTATACATCAAAAAACCGTTAGTCGCATTGTCGATCTCAGGAAATAAAAAATAAAAGATAATTGATACTTTTTGAATATTGGTAACTGCTCAGGGTTCCTTAGTACAAAAACAATTTTGAGAGCGGAATCACATATCTAGAGAGCGAGAACGCTGATTTCGACTAAACTTAGTATACCACTCGTAATGTGAAAATGAGCGAAATCGGACTACAACCATGCCTACTTTTCCCAATTCCATTTGATTCTTCCTTTGAATCCTTTTCAATAGTATCTCTGTGTATCAAAAATGGGTTGAATTGAGTCAACACTACGCTCAGCCTCTACAGGTATATACCTAATATACAGATTTTCAAATATATAGTATTTCCAGTATTTGAGTTCTCTCAATGAAAATGGTAACAGTGTGTCTTTGTGTCTAAAATATATACAAATTGTTTGCAAACTTGACCAATAACTATTATCATCATTTTCGAACATGCTAATGCTGACTTCATTTCATATGATTGTTGATGGTATGTGAGGTGCCTGATTGAAACGCAGAGAACATTTCTTTAGTATGTGGCGTGTTAATAGCTAACATACAAAATCCCCTAACTTCCATATACTACATAACATCACCTAAAATACAAAACAACGTATGAACAAACAGATCAAAATTGAGTATTTTATTTATTACTATTCTTTACTACAAATAACAGACATATAAGTACATATGTCCAACAATTTAAGGTTCTGCTATAAGTTATAATCGAGTTTTAACCAAATTGACGATATAATGAGCATAAGTATTTATATATAAATTTGCTTAAGATTCTGAACCTCTAATTGACATTTTACACCTAAGGTATTTCTCTGGCTTTGATTCTTGTAAGTCGCAATAGTATAAAATGCTCGGTTGCAGCCAAACTTAACTCTTCCCTATATGTTTTTTATTTAGTTTTGAAACTTAATGCAATTTTTTCATTTCTTTCACCCTTTCAAATTAAACTTTCGCATGAAGTCTTTCTTTGAAGTCTTCGCTTATTCTACAAAAAATCGTCTCTCCCCCATTTTTGTTTTGCTATGGAACCACAAGTGTTGAATTTGTCGCTAATGCGCTTATGAGGTCACGCTAATATGTGCCAAGAAGTATGTATGTAAACGCATGTGAAATTAAGTGGACACAAAGAACAAAACCACAAAATGCACTACGAAAACAAGAAATTAATTTCTGCAACTAATATGGGGAAAGTTAAGTTAAGCACGCACACACACGCATACCTACATACACAAATAAGCTAAGACAGAAGCCACAAAAGCGACCTCAAAACGACGAGCAGCTATGAAAGCGTTTAAAAACTGCTGACGTCAGCAGCTGAAAGAGTTCGCGAAAAAATATACACAAAATTAGGTGAGAGAAATGCACAAAACCCACAAACTTAAATGCGGAAAAATGAGGTTAAAGACATCCATATACATACAACACCGCAAAGCAATGCATGCAACGCAGGAAAAGGAAATGAGGCAAACGACAGCATAACGGTATATGGCAGCGCGGCCTCATATGCAAATTGCGAATTACTTAAAGCGAGCCGCTCATTAAGCGTTTAAATGCTGAAATTTCGGCTGCTTTGCGGTCGGCTAAACTAACGGAGCGCTACAAAGATTGTGCAACACTGATGAAGTGCGAAAAAGAAAACAGTAAAAACTGTCGAAAGCAACATGAAATGGGCTGTGCGAGCAAAGAATTATTACGAAAAGTGTGTAAAAAAGGAAATAACGGTAATGCGGTGTGCAGAAAAAGTGACTAAATACCCCTAACTGTAACAGTTCAAAAACTGCTAAATGCGAAGTCACACGCACACACACACACACACAGATATGTGGAAAGCTGGCGGATAAGCATGAGAGACTCGCGCTTAATCACAGCATATTCTTCGGCAGCAAACCCACACACACACATACACACATAATTTTGCGAATTTTTTTGTCACGTGGCGCGCACACAAACACACAAACAGCACGGCTGCACCGTTCGCTTACGCGGCATTGTCATTTGTTACTTTCTGCAGTGGCTTGCTCAGCAGGCAGCGGCTGGCGGCTAACGGCACTAATGCCACAATATTCTCGCCATGAGTGTGCTCTTAAGCATATGCAAACATTAGTTTCCACACACACAGACACACATACACATACTAACCCACATTTGTGTGCATGTAAATGGCAAGTATTTGCGCGTTAACGCGAGTTCATAGCCCGCTTTTCGGCGTTCAAGCATGGGGTTGCGCGCTTATGAGCTCACATGGCTGCGCGTGTGTTTTTATGTCTGTGTGCATGCAATTAAGCGCAACTTGTGTGGCAACTACATGTGGCACACACACACAAACATGTAGCGGTAAATAGCTGCCGGCATCATTCAGCCAACTCATTTTACCCAACAAACACACACATGCACACATGAAACACTCACACACACAGCCATAAGGCACTCACACACACACAGCGGCGACTAACAATGCGCCTTTCAACCGCACCGCTGTACTCTCCAGGCCGCCACTTGGCGCTCTTTTAAGTTAAACGCCTTTTCAAGTAGTTTCGCGTTTATCTATGTATAGCGGTTTGCTTTATCATTGTCATGCTTCCGTGGTAAGCGTTGTTGTACTCTCTTGTTCTTGCCACAAAAACAGATGATGTAGCCTGCCACTTGGTTAATTTCGCATGGAAATTTTCATCTGAACGCGGAACTAATCCAATATTAGCGCCTCTAATGTCACTTACAAAAGCGTCCGTCCAGCTGTCGTTGCGGTACGCTGGCTGGCAAGCTGACGTCGCTCGGCTTTCAGTTCACGTTTTGATGGACTAGTAGATTAAAAGAATTTTTTGGAGATTTTTTCTTTCATATTTTCGGTATTTCAAGCAAAAATTAAAGAAAAAGTTAAGAATAAATAATTTTTGTTTTTATTAAAAAATTTTTAAAAATATATGTTTTTGGGTGTAAAAGAGTTAAAGTTTTTTAAAGCAAAAATTGAAAAAAATCAATTGGCTCTACAGCTTTATTCTGTCTTTTCATATTCAAACGCTTATTTAAAAAAAAATCTTGTTCAATAGTATCATTCAAATTCCATCTTCCTGCGAATTTGTGAGCTCCATCAAAAAGAATTACACCGTCTTACCGCCCACAAATGAATCAAGTCTATATTTTATACCCAGTTTTAGTATGGACCGATTTCCTAAGACGTTCTGCATCAACCGAAACAAATACAACCTAAATAGTCTGGGATATAAGGCTGATCTGATGACGCTGAAGCAGGCGTTCCATTGACTGACTGACCGAAGAAGTTCGAATTGCAATTCTCCGCCTGAAGAACAACAAAGTGGCGGGGATCGGTGGATTTCCAGCCAAGCTTTTCAAATACGGCGGCAAGTGTGAAAGATTAAAGCCCACCGTGAACGTACAGCTGCTGGCGTCAACATTCGCGCCGTTAGTTCTGCTTTTTCCAGACTGGCTAAAGAAGCGTAGCAAATGGGTCTGGCGGTAAACGACAGCAAGACTAAGTATATTCTCCAACAAACAGTCGTCGCACTCGCGACTTGGCTCTTACGTCACTGTAGACAAACATAACTTCGAGATCGTGGATAATTTCGTCTATATTGAAACCAGTAGAAAAACCAACAACAATGTCAGCCTCGAAATCCAACGCAGAATCGATCTTGCCAACAGGTGCTACTTCGGTCCGAGTAGGCAATTGCAAAATAAAGTCCTCACACGACGAACGTAGACCAAATTCTAGAAGTCACCCATCATCCAGGGCTTGTTATATGGCGCAGATGCATGAACGATGACGAAATGTAATAAGTCGACATGACGAGTTTTCGAAACATTTGTGAATGAAGTCGATTGAGCGATGAGCTATAGGAGCTATACCACGCCATCGACATAGATCAGCGAATTAAGAGACAGCGGCTATACCCGTTCGTATGGCTGAAAACACGCCAGCTCTGAAAGTATTCACAGCGTCACAGTACGCAGAAAAGGAAGAACGACTGGCTCGCTGTTGTATACCGGCTAGAGCTGTGTAAGCTGTGTCTACGCCATTAATGAAAAAGAAGAATACTTAAAGAGTTATTTCATTGTCAGAGAAATGTAATTGATGTAATAATAAAAGGGAAAATTAGCTTTCGGATTATATCTTTCTTTCTGCTACACTCAACGTGAAACTGATGCTTTCTGCTGCAATAACTAAATGTAAGGCAATTTTTACAGCTTAAGCTAAGATATCATATAATCCTAATAATTGAGATATTATATTAAATAAGAATCTCCTTTACTTAATAGCAGCGCGATGTTGCCAAAATTTTCAGAGCCAAATTACATTCATTAGAGTTTTAATTACATGGACATAGCGGGTTTTCCAATAGGGATGATATGACTACTAAGTGTCATTTCGGCCATTTTAACATAAGCTTTTTTTTTCATTTTTCATTGTGTTCAGTAATGTTTACTACGTTAACAAATTATTCAATTTTATTATCAAAATAATCGTTCTCCAATTACAACTTTTCGTGCGATTTTGTCATTTTATAATCGTCATACCTGTGCTCGCTTTCCGCCGAATTGTTGAAAACTTCGTTACTACATATTCTTTACATAATGTTTAAGTAGTAATAAGTCAAATAACCGCTCGAAATAATTAAAATATTGCTGAAGACCTCAATTTGTCGACTCCAAGCCGTTCTTAAGAATTGAGACTCTCTCAAACCACATGTCGCATTCGCGTAAAATTGTTCTCACTCAAGATATGTGTAGCCATTGGAGTACTTTAAACGTCTTGAATACACTGATTTTTCTTACTGGAACTATTTGAAAGCGATAATAATCTTTTTAAGAAACTAATCCGATGAGGCTCACTTTCAACTGGGTAATGCGGTAAATAAACAAAACTGTCGCTTTTAGTACAAAGTAAATTCACAAATTATTCATTAACAACCTTTACATTCACCTACATTGATATTGTTGTTGTTTTTAGGTCTGGTGGCATCAAGGATTCGAATTCTTTCGAAATGAAGCCGGTGACACCGTTACTGTCAATAGAGGGCAATGAGAATGATAACCTTTACAACATGAAAAGAAGTTGATCTTAACAACATATGGTTCCACCAAGACGGGGCTACGTGCCACACAGCGTGTGCACCAACTGAATTATTGCGAGAAAAGTTTGGAGATTCGATTATTTCAAGAAATTTTTACTGATTTGTGATTTCACACCATTCGACTACTTCGTGTTATTTTAATACTTTAGCAATAAACCACACGCTCTTCAAAATTGAAAAATCAATATTAACTTATTATTCATGACATACGACTTGATTTAGTGGAAAAAGTGCACGAAAATTGGATCCATCGAATTCGTTCCTGCAAAAGAAGCCATTATTGGGTTTAAATTGTATCAATTTCACTTCACATTAAAAAATTTAACTTAGTGAACTTAGACATTTAGTGTTTTTTCTAAAGATCACATCACTCTTATCGGAATACCCTTAAAATGTATGTATATACAAATATGTTCTTGTATAAACATATATATTAGATTCAGCATATATGTACATGCTATAAGAATTTAAATACATGTGTGTTGTATATGCTCCTAGTAGGTTATAATAAATTTAATTAGACACTTAAGGCATAACCACATTGTCGATCTAAAGTGTAGTGCGAAAAATGTGCGAGTGAATGCCAAATGGCATTTGGCTACCAAAAGCTCTTAAAAGATATGAATAAATTAAAAGGCGCTACAGCATATGAAATGAGTTTAATGGAAATTAGTACAATAAAGAAAATAAGTAGAAAGCTGATTAGTACTGAATAAAAAAAACTCTTTAAATTTCGATTAAAAAAATATCATAAAATTATCGACTTAGCTGTGCCGTTTAATGGAGAACATTAGCAGGGATCAAAGTTTTTTGTAACGTAAGTTCAAGTAACATAGCTTCACTTTATGTTTCATTGTATTAAAAATAATCTAGTTAAAACTATTGGAGTAGTTATACATAGTTCCACCTACGCTAGCTAGGTTATGTCGTCGAAATAGATGAATACACTCCAGCTCAAAGATTATTGAACGCAGTGGCCGCAATGAATTTTCTTATGCTGGAATCTAGAACTTCGTTTTGATGTGGATTGCGGCTAGACGTTCATCCACCGAGGTCAATGCCAAGACTCACACACCAAATTTGCGCACATTTATAAGGCCACCGTAGTCGTTATCCCTTCCATTGCATTTGTTGGACAGCGGTGATGGCAGCCTTTACTCATACAAGAACACCAAGTTGCATACCCTTAAATCGTAATCCCTACGTTTGCAGTTGGCGTCATCAATAGGAGGTTCGTCATCCGAGGCTGTTTTCTTCACTTCATTGGCGGTGTTTTTTCGTGGCGTGTTCCAAACCCAGCACATAACCCTGGATAGGGATGGTTCGCCTTCTCACTTTAGCTTGCCATTAAACGGAAGTTTTTTGGCTACCCAGAGGATATCTGGTTCAAGGTCGGAAGTTGTGAGCAGCTTGAGCCATATGTAAAAGAATTCTGGTCATAAACCAAGTGAATGGGGCTCAGAAAATTATTCTCACTTGCGTGAACTTCTACACATGGCTTCATCCTTCTGATTATTAATTTTTTCCCAGAAAAGCTCAAAATTTTCACCACATACTGTATTCAATATCTTATATTTAAGTGAGTTCGAAAATAAATATGCCCTTTAGGCAGCAACTTAATAAAAATAATATTATCAAAACAACACCAAGTCTGACTGGGCTCACCTTGCCACATGCAAAAGATCGCCGTACACATTTCTGAGTAGATAAAAGCAAAATATTATAACTTCGAGCTTGTTTAGCGGCAAGGTGGCACACACTCACAACTACATATAAATTATGAACAAGTAAATTTCTACTTATGAATACTTTTAACAAGTTGCATCTATGCCTGTAAGTGTAAGAGTGTTCGTGTTTTTGTGCACAGGATGTGGCAGTTGAGGTAAAGTGCAGAGACACACCGAAGAGTTCGAGTACTTGACTGGATAATGAAAGTGGGAAATACTCACTTACTAAACGCATACTGCCACTATGTAAGCACACACACACACACGGAAATGCACTTGAAGTACAAGTGAGTGTTTGGATTCACTAGCTTGCCACACACCGCATGCCACACACCGCACATCACACGCTACACTTGACGCCGCATGCAAGCAAAACTGATACTTTCTCGAGCACTGTGGCACCTACCTTACCACTAACCCATACACAGGTACACACACACATGCGCAGTTGTATGTGTGTGTGCGTGATAGCAGCTTCTTAGAGCATAACGGTAATGGTGGGAAAAGAAAATGCGAAGGAGAACTAAAACTAAGCGCAGTTCAATGGTTTGGAAAAGGCAACAAATGAGCGAAAGAGGCGAAGGGGAGCTGACGAGAGAGCCCAACGAAGCACCAAAACGTATGTATGTACGTCTGTTGATGTGAATGCGACAGTAGTTTTCCTAAGGAAATGAAGTGCTCTTACAAAGTGCCAGCAGCGTTTGCCGAGGCATATGGGTAGTCACCAACAAAACAACAAAAATAACAACTAAGCACCTGTACTGCTTGAGTGACAGGTGGCAGGCTGGCACTTGCATATGTATGTATGTATGTGTGCGCTTAGGTATTCATAAATGTGCGACAAACGAGCAAGTAACAAGTGAATTGCCCCATGCAACAAATGTGTTGCATGTTTACGATTACATACAAGCACAACAACTACAACAATTACAGTGGTATAAATGCCATCAAAGTTGGTTGTGGCTGCTTGAAATGGAAGCCACCGTATAGTGGCAGTTCAATGGGCGCCTGAAGGACTGAAAGTAGTCAAAGATTTCATTGCATACTTAAGAAACATATACATACACTCACACATATATATGCGCGTATATGTACAAATGGTTAAGTTGTATTTTCGCATTATTGCCATTTGTTTATTGTGGCACGTACCGGCGCTTATTATATGTGTAAAGATGTGAGTGGGCACGCATATAATTTAATCAAAGCACAATTTTATGTTGCATTTAGCGTTCAATGCCACAAAATAAAATAAATTGGTGCTAGTCATTGATACACGCACTTACTCTGTTGCGAAATTGTGTTGTTGATAATAAAAGTCTCATTTATGAACTAGTCGCAAACTACTTACTTATTGGCTAGTCGGGAACTAGCCCGCAACGAACGCGAAATAATAGTTCGTTAATTTTTCTTCATATATCTTATTCAATATTCATCTATTAAATCGCTCCCGTGATAGATTAGTTGTCCAATATGGTAGCTATATACCATGTGCAATTTCTTCGAAGATTGGCTTGCTTTCTTGGACTCCGTGCCAAATTTCGAGCAGATATCTTACCCAAGAAAAAAACGATTTTCTTACAATAATTTTGATTTGATAGTTCAGTTTAAAGGACGAGTTCTCGTATATCCGAACAGACTTTTTTAAGTCGGCTCAGCTCATCACTTTGATAATTTATACTTATACCCTGTATATAATGCGTTAGAGGTCAGAATAAAATGGAGCCTTGTGTAGAAATTCAAGTAAGTGAGTATAGACCCCGAGCACCATTCACTCTGATATCTCTCCCGTATTTTATGCGCAGGGCTCAAAATCCATCACCAAAATATTAGAGAGCATCCGATGTTTCTTCGGGTGTTGCAAACTTCCATATCTTTTTCAGAGTATAAAAACCAGGTAACTAGGTAAAAAGTTCGAAATTGTATGGTAAGATTTCTTAGCAAGTTTTCTACAACTCTACATCTGCGAATTTTAAAAAGTATCTACATATCTGACAGTAACTTATAAATATTCTAAAAACAATAGTTATTGAAAAGTTTACTCCTAACATAACAGAACATTCCGAAAATATTTTGAGGAGACCCCAACGACTTCTAAGCGCATTTTGCTCTAGAAATGGTTGAGAAATCTCTCTCTCTCTCTCTCTCTCTGCTTCTTACTCTTTCAACTGTCTTTCACTAGTTTTTTGAGTTAAGGAACTATTTTTTTTTAACTCACTTATATAGCCAAGGCAAATGTCTTGAAGCAAGCAGTAGTTTGGGACCACGTAGATACCATTCCCTATGAAAAATAAACCAACGCAGAATCACTTTGTCTTCAAGTGCTACTTTAACCTGAGTAGGCAATTGAAAAGTAGAGTCCTCTGTCGACGAAAAAGACCAAACTCTACAAGTCCTTCATTTTATCCGTCCTGCTATTTAATGCAGAAACATGGACAATGCCATTATTCGATTAGTCGGTTCTAGGACTGCACAAGTGAAAGGTTTTGTAAATTGGCAACGGCATATACCGATATACCATCGATAGAATGATGAGCTCTACGAGATATACGGCGACATTGACATAGTTCAGCGAATTAAGAGACAGGCTAGGTAATCTTGTCCGAATGCATGAAAAGACTCCAGTTCGGAGAGTATTCGATGCAGTACCCACCGGTGGAAGCAGGGGAAGAGGAAGAATTCCACTCCGTTGGAAAGACCAGGTGGAGAAGGACTTGACTTCGCTTGGTATCAATTGGCGCTACATTGCGGAAAAAAAGAAACGACTGGCAGGCTGTTGTTAACTCGGCTGTAGCCGGTTTAACAATGTCTACGCCAGTAAAGAAAAAGAAGTATATGCTTCAAAAGAGTAAGGAGTAAAATTCAATCAAAAAAAAGTTCATTAGACACAAACGCATCGGTCATTTGGGAACCGTCCAAACCCCGAATGTAACGTAATTCGGAAATCAAGTTTCATATTATTTATTTAAAATAAACGTTCTTGAACGCTAAGTGAGTCAATTACTCATTTAGACGTTTCAAGAAAGACTTTAAGAACTTGAAAACGATGTCATTGTGTTGCTTCCGTCAATTTCATGAAAAAATATGTGAAGCATTCACAAAAATTTCAAATTTAGTGCACTTCTTCGGTTCTGAGTTGTTCCTTCCTTACGTATTCTAACAGATGATCCGCAGGACACAGAGGTACTTTTCTCAATAGCCTTTTTTTTTGCAGATCTCGCGTGAGTCATGTCAAGTTGTCATATTATCTTAGTTCAGTATGCTCTATGGGCTCATGAATAGTTTCAAGAAAAGCCGACGTTTTCGAGCCAAACTTTGTTCAGCGATGAGGATCATTTTTGGCTCATTGGGTATGTATAAGTAAACAAGCAAAATTACCGCATTTGGGACGAAGAGCAACCAGAAGCCATTAAAAAAAAAACGGTTTGGTGTGGTTTATGAGTCGGTGGAACCTTTGGTATATGTTTCTTATGCTTGTGAGAACATAACCGTCAATGGCGACCATTATCGCCCTTTGATAACCGACTGTTTGATGCCTGGAATTTGTGGCTCGTGAACTTGGCGACATTTGGTTTTAACAAGACGTCGCCACTTCCCACACATCGCCTCAATCAATGGATTTATTGAGGGAACACCTCGGTGAGCAGATAATTGAACCGCTAGATTGGCCAGCATGATGGAGTAATAACACACCGTTAGACTTTTTCCTGTGGGGATATGTTAAGTCTAAAGTATATGCGGACAATCCTGCTGCGACGGTACTTCAATAAAAACTAAATGAATAACTCAACTGAAACCCATTCAACAAGCCCGCCTTTTCTATGTGTATGGAAGTTTCAGTTTTCCCTTAATATGCCAGCGCATATTAAGAAGCACTACAACAAGCAACTCATCTTCAATATATTCAACTTGCAAACACTTCAAATTAACAGTTATTCTCTTCAACTTTAATGGCAAAGGAGTAACAAAACTAGCATGAAGGCATCCTCGACAAATAAACAAGTGCAGCAGCAGCAGCAGCAATGCATTCTCCAGCAACTAACAATCCAACTAATGGAGCTGGTAACAACAACAGCACACACATACACACATACATAGAACATAGTTAACGGTATGGCAACACATCAACACCACGCCAGACAGTGTGACATTCAAAGGCACTTGGCGAAATGAAGTACTTACGAGTAAATGTTGTAGTTGCCTGTAACGGAGCTTGTCACCTTAAGTGTATGACTCTGTGAATTTCTAAGTGAATAGGTGGCAACGCCGGCAAACAGGCACATATACACACACACACACCTGCCAGTGGCGCTATGCTTGCTGGCATGCTTTTACTGTCTCTCAAAGCAAAGCAGGAGTTGCAGTTGTAAGCGCATATGTATATGTGTGTCTGTGTATGTGTGTGCGACGGTGTGAATGCAGTGAGGCCATACAGGTTGTCACACGATCTTACTTAGTTCCATGGCCTCAAGTAACTTTTCTTACACGCGCACATACGAGCAGCCGACTGCTTTTAATTGTTGTAATTATTTAATTGTTAGTGTTGTTTTTGTTGGCGTTGCTGTTTTAACTAGTTCATACACAGTGTCGTCTTCACAATGGTTTTGCGCAGGTACACACATCGTCCGTTATGTATACATATATGCCGTTAGCAAGTGCGGTGCCAAGTCGCACACACATTGAAACACATACACACTCATACTCATCCTCGCATCATCTTGTATGTGTGCTTGCCTGCAGTGGCGTCAGCAGCTTGCGCTTCTAATTGCTTCTGGCTGTCACACGGATAACTTACCTGCAAAGACATAAGGAAATTATGTGAATTAATTAATTAAGCTACAATTACAGCAAGAACAACAAGTAAACTTGGCTATACACACACACATATACATATATATATATATATATATATAAATACATTTAGATGTGGGGAACATGTATGTGCTGGTACTACAAATGAAGATAAAGAGTTCGGTTGCGAAGTAAAAATGGAGATTATTGAAATAAATTCGTATAACGGTAGATCGTTTTAATTGCTGTGCGACACAAAGTTGGCTTGGCATGCATTGAAATTGAATTAAAAAGAGATTTCGGTTAATTAGTAGTTGTGGCATCTTCAAACCACTAGAACCCCCACAGTCCCAGTTTATTCATTGGTTGAGCATTGCATGGAGTTTTCCACATCATTTTATGGTATAATATATTTTCGTTGTAATTGCATATATAAACTAACGATGTTCTCATATATATTAAGTAAGGTAGAGCCTTTGATATTATGTTATATAGAAGGGTGGAGCCTTGTGTAGAAATTCAAGCAAGTGAGGAGAGTTCGGTCTTAGCCCAAGTATCCTCTGAGTAGGCAAAAAAACATCTATTTGAAGGCGAGCTTAAGTGAGAAGGCGAAATATCTCCTCTCCAGAGTTTTGCGCCGGGTTTAGGACCCGTCACGTAAAAACCTCTACCAATGAAAAGGAAATAAAAGCCTCAGAATATACAATAGAATACTCGTTAGCTCTTCCTTTACTTTTCTCATACTCCAACAGCTTAAAAGCGTCATGAGAGAGGAATTTAATGCAAATATTTCAATAAGTATAAATAGGTATTAAATTTCAGTTAAGAAAATGGCGCTCATATCTGCACTTCACTACTTGGATCACTTCATGGGCACTGGGCTCTCTATATATTTCGACTTATATTGATTTCAAAACAAAAACGCTTTAACGTTTGCTGCCTTCTACTTCTAGAAAGTCTACTAATTTGTGAATGATTTGTACGAAACTTCATCTATCCTGCTAACTTGGACCACTGTGCCGAACACTTCTTTTGGCTTCTTTTCCGCGCATATACCTCCAAATGACAGCTATTAAGGTAGCAGCAGATGTACTTCAACGAAGTACGACTTTTTATAAGAAGGCATCCACATACTTCGACGGCAGAACTACTTAACCGGCCTTGAGCTGGCAGACAGTGACCTCAAAACTAGTCAAGGAGGGCATAACATCAGTGTTACATCAAGCAGCGGAATCGTCGGTAACTATAAAGTTGATGAGCTCGCAAAAAACCCAACTTTATACAAATCTCATCAGGATGGGAACGAGCAGGTGTTCGCTGTCTTCATGCTCTTTAGAGCTGGGCATCAAGTGAGCTCAGTAGCCTTTGATCAGCAACCACCATTTGTGGGGTTGTGAAAGCCTTCTGAGTAGAGAGTGCAACGCCAAAGGTCTATGGAACTAAGTACCAGCCTTTAGCGAACTTCAGATGATCACAATGATAGGTGTCCTAACTAGACAGAGTCATATTGGCACTCAGGCGGCGAAGCTTGAGATTTTGGAGAACGCAACTTTTCATAGTTACAGCGAATAATACTTGAAAGAAACGTCTATACACTTTGTTGTTATTTTTGTAGCGGCAGAAATCTGCCCGGTTGACCGTTCTTGGCCGGATAAAAATCCGGGTCCGTTACGGTTACATAGACCCGACTGTTGTGGGGACGGATCTACACACTTTCTTTATCACCGTTGAGGTGCAAACACTAAGGTTGAAGCATCATGGTTGCCATATTTTCTAGGAAGCCCCCGAATTGGCAGGAGTAGATATTACACGCATGTTGATATTCGACGTTCTGTTTGGTCCCAACTTAGAAGCACTGGGCATCACAACGCTCAGCAACGCATGTACGTCAGAAATGAATTTGTCCGAAAATGTATATACAACCAATATTTGGTGAGCGTCTTTGATACAATATTAGTAAAGTGCCTAATTGTAGGCAACAGTTTTCACGTATTGAGCATATAAGACAACAGCAAGAAAGAAGTTGCTTCGAAATGAATACTTTTGAGAGTTCTAGGCAAATAAATAATTTTTTAGAAAATAAAAAAAAATTTCAATAAAAACCTACTAATTACGTGGGTTTGCTCACCTAAAAAAATGTTATTTTATTACAATTTTTATTGTTACAAATATACACTTTTAAGAAAGATATTCTGAAATGTTTGGGAAAAAACTATTTTAAACTTGATCATTACGACGCTAATTTCAGGACATTTTTTCCCAAATAATTGTAATCGATAAAAATCTCCTTGACAACAACCTTCATCCCAGTCTTCGAAAGTTGTATCTCAAAGGCGTGCGTAAAAAGTTTCATGAAGGTCGTTTGTGAAGTTCTCGAGAAATCTTGCCAACCGACTTCAAAACCACAGTTTCGAGAAAAACACGTTTAAGGACGGCGCACTTAGCCTACCTAGTCCTGAGCGCACAAGTTCTCAAGAATGTATCTCCGAAACTATTACTCGGATCAATTTGAAAATTTAGGACAATGTTCAAGAGATGTTGTAGAAGTTAATAAGCCCAATACACATTTCTTTCCTCAAAGTCCTATAATAACTGCCAGTCAAAATAAATAATATATTCAAAGACCACAATTTTTCAAAGGGGAAGTTAACGAGGACTTTACATGCATAATTTCCTTATTTTCGGTGTGTATAACAATTCTTTGAGTACCTTCTTTGTTGGATGAACTAGATTTCATTTAAGAACTATAAGGAGAACAAAACCTTAAAAAATTCAAACTAAGATAGAGCTTGTGTCTTAAAACAATATTTTTTGTTTTAGCTTGTTTCATATCCAAAACTAGGAGTGTGAAAACAAAATTGTCTCCATATAGTTAATTATGAAAAAATGTGATAATCAGACAACCAAAAAACATCATTTTATCCCAACTGGGCCAACTTTATTTACTTCACGCCATTCATTTTAATTATATTATAAGCTTTAAATAAGTTGCCTTATTAACTGCCTGTCTAAAATTAATGAACCATCGAGGCAGCTTTGATCTAGCAGTGTAAACCTTAACAACTCTAAGACAACCCTATTAAACTTGCCTCAATGAGACAAGTGTCTGACAGACGTAAAAAATATACACACCTCAAGAAAGGTTTTACACAATTCTTTTTCTTGATGCTCCATTTTGTTATAATATCAATTCAGCACATTTTAAGCACTACTACCATTCCTTTAAATACTCCTGCAATACCTGAGAATTTGTGTTTGTTTTCTACAGAAACTGAAAAATCTTGAAATGGATACACATGCAGATCTCCATATCCACACACATCCACATTAATTCACTATTTTCTATGAAAGTCGTAAATTTTAAGCGTTTCACACACACTTTCACAACAGTAAAAACTAAATAATCTTGTATAATGACAAGCTCTTTTACCGTCAATAGCCGAGCCATTAAGCCGAGGTATCGCAATCAAGTTCGAAGTTTGTACATAGAGTTCTTACAAAAGAGAAACTCGCTTGTCGTTCGAAAATAAGCAATATTTAAGTGATCTATATCTAAATGGGGTGTTTACGGTGTGCCGAAATTCCACACAAACACACACACACATGCTCATACAAATGTAGCGTTAATGTGCGGCAAAAGGACACACAATGAGCAGCCAAACCTTGAGGTTTAATGACTATCTATCCATTTTTGGAAAATCTAATGAAAAGCTCAATTTTAATTGCAATTTCAAAAGAAATTAATGCGATAATGAAAAGGTTACATAGAGCTTTGCCAAGTGCGATTGTAAGCCGACAGCCGACAGCCGACAGCTGAATTCCGCAAAGTTTTCATATAAATATCATTGCTAAGGTGTTGGTGAAGGTATAACAGAAGATTAATATGTCAGCGTAGACGAAAAACAGCAGCCATTAAGCGTAAACGGATTATAACAGAAAAGGTAGCGAACATATTTTAGAAACACAACGTTGCTTAATTATGTTGGAAATATATATATGGCTTATTTATATATATATATATATTATACATGTGGATGTTCATACGTATTCATATATGCCATAAAGGAATAGAAATGGTTAATTATCTGCCATTATTTATTGGCTGCGCCTGGATTTATACGGTAGAATACAATAAGTAGTGAGTAGAGCCCTCCGCTTCACTGTTTTATTTTATCAAAGCATTATCATGAGTGTTATGCACTCGGAAGATTTCTAATATCTACAGTAGGTAGCCAAATAATATAATGAAAAATAAATTATTTTCACCGTTTTCCTTTTATAAAATTTATTTAAAGTAGTAAACGTTTTAAATACTTATCTAATGGTAATTTAATAACCAAGCCGTTCAAAAACCATCTAAAGCAGATTTTACAGTTGCAGAAAATTCTTAGCAAGGTGCAAACCCCAGCGCGCTAAAGTAAATATCAATGATATTCCCTATTGATGATGCCCTCGAGACGAATAGCACGATTCAGTATATTGAAGATCATAGTTAAGTCATAAACCACTTAAAGCATATTTTACAGTAGCCCAAATTATGCTGAAGGCTTAGTCGTTTCCAAGTGTCGCCTTGTAATTTTTCTTGATGTTGTTGTCGCATGGCACCGGAGTGAAATTTTTTGTTTAGTACTACTCTAAACCACTTAAACCTCCAACAAAAAAAAAAAAAATTTATGAAGACTATTGACTAAGTAAGGTTAGGTAATTAGGCTGATATCCGTGAAGCCACGAACCTACTTACACAGCTAGATGCACCAGTCCGTTAAGATGCTACGAACTCCGAAATATGGATAAAATATAAGTTAGCATATCCACAAACCATCTTGAGCCTGTCACAAATTTGTTGAGGCATATAGTAGCACTTCCAGCCAATTCGCCTGGATCACAGAAAGGAGTATGGTTTTCAACTTGGGATGTATGACATTAATAATTGGATGTACGGTTTTCAACTTTGAATGCATGGTATTAAGCTCTGGGGTACGTCCTGTGCAACTAACTTTGACATAATACAAGACCACACTCAAAAATCCTTCTAGCGGTAACATTAGAAATATGTAATATAAACAAAGTTCTTGGTATTCCACTGATAATGAAAAAGGTATAGGCAGCAGAAAGAAATACGAAATTATACTCCGAAAAAATCCAATGGGTAATGCCTTGCTACAATCATGTAATGAAACCCGGTTTAAAAATAGAGATCTAGCAGCCTTTTAAGGAGCAACGTATTTATGTTGCAGTTTTTAATATTTCTGCGTTAACCGAGTTTACGCTTAGATCACGCTCTATATCAGCACATCTACGATACCAAGGCGCTGTGACAATTAGTCTTAGTACTTTGTTTTAAATTTTTTGGATGACCTTCTTATTGTTTGCGTTAGTACATCTCCAGAGTTTTGCACTATAGCTCCATATCGGTCGGAGTATTTGTTTATAGATAAGTAACTAATTTTCTATGGATAACCGACTAACCAATTATAATTTTTGAGTCGCATACATATATTATATAATTATTAATCAATATTTATTTTGTCGCTATTAAAATATTCCCCTCCACATGTAACTCAGTTATGCCAGTCCTCGAAACACTTTTCATAAACACTTTTTGGGATGCCCTTCAGCTCTTTCAGCAAATTTTGTTTTACATATCTATTCGTTCGACGGAAAACGGTGCGTGTTTTGCTTTAAATTCGGTCGCAATACTCTTTTTGTAAAAAAAAAATCAGCTTTATCGGGAGGAGTCGCAAATAGCGCGTTTCGTACCCAAAATATACATCAAAATCATTCGACTCGTGAGAGATGTCCAGCTCTTTTGCCATCTCTCTAATATCGCTAACAATTTCCTAACTAATTTCAATACCACCATATCCTTCACCTTTTTAATATTTTCATCAGTTGAAGAGGTCGAAGGTCGTCCAGAACGAGGCAAGTTTTCAACGATCTCTCTAGCGTCTTTGACGTTTTTGTACTACCCGTAGACTTCTCGTTTCTGATAAAACTGAATCTCCGTAAGCCATTTCAACATTCGAAAGGATTCCGTACATGAAATTTGGTTATAAATAAGTACAAAATTTTAGACAATTTCTTTCCTTGGTATTTTTATTTATTGAAAAAATCTCAACACACTACTGAGTTGTGCCGAATTAAACAGATGCTGTGAACAAACTGGTTGACAGATCGTGTTCATATTTGGTAAGGTAATTAAGCACAGTCCTACCAATATACAAAATGTAAAGAGCGGAGAAGCGCAGCCAAACGCCTTCAATAGGTGTCGCATGAAATCATATTAATACCCTGAAGAGGGTATGTTAAGTTTGTCACAAAGTTTGTAACACTCAGAAGGAAGGGTCGGAGACTCTATAAAGTATATATATAAATGATCAGTATGTCGAGCTGAGTTGATTTAGTCATGTCCGTCTGTCTGTCCGTCTGCCCGTCTGTCTGTATATATACGAACTAGTCCCACAGTTTTTAAAATATCGTTTTGAAATTTTGCAAGCGTCATTTTCTCTCCAAGAAGCTGCTCATTTATCGGAACTGCCGATATCGGACCACTATAACATATGGCTGCCATACAAAGTGAACGATCGGAATCAAATCATCTTGTATGGAAAATTTGCACATTTCACAATGTATTTCCATAAAAGTTGGCACAGGTTATTTTCTAAAGCAAAAATATAATCTCCGAAGAAATTRTTCAAATCGGTTAACTATAGCATATAACTGCCATACAAACTGAACGATCGGAATCAAGTTCTTGTATGGAAAACTTTCACATTTGACAAGATATATTGACGAAATTTGGTGTAGATAATTTCCTGAACCAACAATGTAATCTCCGAAGAAATTGTTTAGATCGGTTAACTATAGCAAATAGCTGCCATACAAACTGAACAATTGGAATCAAGTTCATGTATAGAAAACTTTCACATTTGTCGGGGTATCTTCACGAAATTTGACATGGATTACTGCTCAAGGTAATAATATAATCTCCGAAAATAWTTTTCAGATCGGATTACTATAGCATATAGCTGCCATACAAACTGAACACATAATTACTAACAGAAATGCACCTGTGAAGGGTATTTAGCTTCGGTGCAAGTGAAGTTAACGTTTTTTCTTGTTTAACTTACGTAACTCACACGTCACCCATTATAACTGTAATCCCTAATTATAGCATTATATTTGTCATACTTTCGGAATTGGAAAACCACATATAAAAAACTATCTCAATTTTTTTATATTAGATAAAAACAACGTCGACCTTGTTTGTTTCATCTCTAAACTAACTAATCAAATTAATATTAATTAACCCACATGCCGCAAAAACGTGACAAACAAAACTTTCTACAAAAAACGCTTGCATGCGCCATATAACGCGTAAAAAGCCAACAGACCCAAGAGTTTTCAAACAGTTTTAGTAGAAGAATAAGCACAAAAACTAAAGTGGGCCAACTTACGAAAAACCGAACTCATTAATATCAATTTAAACTTAAATTTGTACAAATTTACATAGAACATAATGAAATTTTTTGTCTAAAGATTTATGCAGCAATTCGCTCGACTGTGTGAGCTTGTGTGTTGTTCCTCTTCTGCTTGGCTACCTTTCACTAATTTGCACGAAATTTACTGTATTTTCCCAAATGGAAAACAATACACTCATATTTGGGCGCACACACGCAGACACCCGCAAGGAAATTCAAGAAATGTATGGATATAAGCACACACATACACAAACAAAGTATTGAGCGGCAAAGAATTATGAACAACGGCGCTTAGAAACACAGCAACATTTTTACTTGCAGCAAAAGTAAAAAAAACGAACTCAACAGTACCTTAAAATGGTCTGCGTGAACCACATTGGGTCGCAGGGAGTGTGAAATGCGTAAAGAGGGAGCGGTATGTGAGCGGGAAGGCGTTGACGCTCGACGCTTGAGGCCTGAGGCCTGAGGTAGAAGGCGAGTAAATAATTTTCATTTCAAAAATCCATGCAAACTAATGTATTGCACTTAACGCAATTTATTTGCGAACCCTAAACTCACACCCACAGCCGCACTCATACGCTCCGAAGAGATGGTGGGTACGCACCGGACACCGGACAAAAGTTTACAATCTAAATTCACACGCTTAGCAGCCGCAAAGCAACCGAACCAACCGGCGGCAGGAAGCAAATTCAGCAACGCGGTTGGCCACATCTCTGGAGACTACAATACAGCAAACTGGCCAACAGCTGGCCCCAACCGCCGAACGGAACAACGGTCGAGGCGGCAACCGTTCAAACAACAACTGTCTACAAACTGTTGGGACTAGTCGCCGCAAGATAAAAATGAAAATTCTCTGCTACTCACTGCGTTGCGTTTACGTTTTATTATATATTTCTCTAAGTTTGTTATCAGGCATTTTTTTTTTTTTTTTGGTTTTTTTTTTCTTCCTTTTTGTTTTTCACTACTCAAGCAAAAAATACACATAAACCCACACAGACACCTATATTCATAGATTTAACTGTATATAATCTTGTTTTTCTTTTGCCTGATGTATGATTCTTGCGGTATTCCCTGGAGTAAAGCAGAAAACCAGCAGGAAACACGAAAATTAACACTCGGCAAGTGCAACAGAAAGAACAGCAAACACACGCACGCAAATTTAATAACAAAACAAATGTTGAACAACTACAACAGAACAACATAAAAAATAAAAAATATTTTACAGTAAAAATTTAACAACAAGTAAATATAAAATATTAGTTGTACAACAACAAAATTGAAAGTTAAAAAATTTCAACAGCAAATAACTAAATCTAATCTAAAAATTGCAACAACAACCCCAATAGCATAAAGTTTCTATAAACCGAAGTGTGGTAAATCAAAATTGTATGCAATTGCTTTCGTAACTTAAGTTGGGCTAAGTGGGGACTGGATTACTATTAGCTTATGAAAGAGGCGAATATCTTAAAAACGGTTTTATATATCCAAATAATGAAGTTATGTAAATATCTGTTCAACTTAAGGGTATAAAATTACAGCAATATTGAAGAAATTATGTAAAATATATCAGCACTTATTTTACCCAGAAGAGGGTATATTAAATTTGACACGAATTTCGTAACACCCAGAAGAGGACGTCGGGTACTCTGTCAAATACATATACTATATATGAATAATCAGAAAAAAAGCTGAGTCGCTTTAGCCATGTTTGCTTCTTTATCCATATCTGTGTCTATATATACCCGTCTACCAGGTGCAAAGTAAATAGGACTTTTTGAAACTAGCGCCCTCTGGTGCGCCTTCTATATGTCGACTGATGCGTTAGAATCTACTATCTCTATCGATTTTCCAGTGAGAATTCCATGACATTTCTTTGATTGGAAGTGCAGTTATTGCGTTTTAAGCGTCAGTTTGTTTTGGTTATCGGTGCGAAAATGAGCTTCGAACAGAGAGCCAGCATTAAATATTGTTCTACAATTGGTGACACTTTTACAATTGATGAAACAAGTTTATGGCGATGGTAGACTATCCCGTAGTAGAGTGCACAAGTGGTTTCAACGTTTTCAAAGTGGTCGTGAGGACCTAAATGACGATGAACATTTGGGCCAATCAAAATCCGTGATCACCTGAAATTCCATCGAAACTGTGCATGAATTCATCAAAAATTAATCGAAATCATCATTGAAATTCATGGAAATGGAATTGAGGATCTCCAAAACATCGATTTATCGCATTTTGACCGAACATTTGTTCTTACGAAAGGTTTTGTTCCGCATAAATTGACTGACGGTCAAAAAACCAACATTTTAAGGACGATTATTTAACCACAAATCACATTTTAACCATTAACCACTCCACGTATTCACCTGATATGGCACCTTGTGACTTCTTTCTTTTCAGAAAAATTCATTTGATCATGAAAATAAAACGTTATCCAGACGTAGAAGCCATGCAAAAGGCTTGCACCGGCATACTGGCTGCCATACCGGCCAAAGAGCTAAAACACTCGTTCGTCATACTTTTGGACTGTGCAAAAAAGTGTATTGAAGCAGAAGGAGACTATTTTGTATAAAATAAATTGATTTTGCCGAAAAAACATTTGTTCTCTTTTCTGTTTTAAAAGTCCTGTTTACTTTGGAACGCACCTTGTAGTTCTTCGAGTTTTCAGATATCGATTTGAAATTTTGCAAACTTTCTCTTCTACTCAAGAAACTGCTTATTTGTCGGAATTAGCAATTAGCGCACCACTAAAGGTGATAGCTGCTATATAAACTGAACGATTAAAAGCAAGGTGTTGTATGGAAAACTGCTTTATCTGACAAGATATGACAAGATATCTTCAAAACAAGATATTTTAAAGGCAACGCTACCTTCTCCGAACATATGGTATGTTAATATCAAAAAAAAAAAACAAAATATATTATTTTTTTTATCTAACCTCACAATTTTTTTACCTTTTCTCCCAGAGAAAGTAGAAAAATGTTTACTTATAAAACAGGCCTTTTGTTTTGCTAAGAGAATGCCTATCAATAATCAATTTTAACAATTTTAAATTTAACAGCAGCAGATCACTCTATTTACAAAGCCACTTGGGGGTAAGGGACCTCATATAAACGCTGGGGTGTCAATATCAATCTCTTAACATTATTTATATTCAATTCCGCACACGACCGCTGCATAGGGAACCAACTGGGCGAATGGCCGCGCTGCGTTTTATTTCATAACATTGACTGCCCTTCCGTGTGGCAATGACGCCTACATCGCATATAATGTTGAAACCTAGCTCATCATGCCGACTTTCTTCCAATACTTTAATTTTTAACGTCGTGATTTCTTCAGAATAGAATAGCGCACATTAATTTCTAATAAAAAAAAAATATTATGAATTTTCAACAGAAATTAAATTTATTTTTTTTTATTGGCTTATAGTAAATACTATATAAGAAAGTATATTAGGTATGCATGAAGATACGTAATACCGAAAACACAATGTAAACAATGTAGTAATTTCCGAAATATGCAAAAGTCTCCCTGCAACAGCAATTTATAATTCATTCATGCGTTTCGACAATCGACTTCCCTAAAACAATATTTTATTTAGAAAAAAACATATATTTATATTAGCAAATTATAACAGTACCTAAAGTACTACAAAAATTCACAAACAAGTCAGTTGAACAAGAGCCCAGACATTTAGACGTATTTGAAACAGACTTAACCCGAAACAATAAAATTGTATTCAAATTTGTTGCAATTGCAACATCTACTCCGTAAACCAAAAATTTCAACTAGCTTTAACCAGTTGGAAAGCAGTTCTCATATATATGTACATGCATAAATATATACTTCCACACGTGTCAACAGCACTGACATCGCAACAGCAACACTGTGCAAGCGCCAGGCAACACAAGAACAATATAGAAGGCAAGTAAACAAAAGCTTGCAACAACTTAAGCTTCACATACCAGAGGTGAGCTCCAGTATTTTGTCTTTCAACGTTTGTCCACAATGAACTCATAAGCCCAGCATTCTCGTAGTTTTCATACACTTACACACACACTAACATACATTACAGTTCATGCAGTCTATTTTTTCGACCACTACCTGTTCCGTGGCCTCCTTTGTTCAATCATTCATCGTGTAAATTCTGCTGCTTCTCGTTGCTTCTCTTTAGAGCAATTGATTGATGACCGACCATGGTCAAGTGCAAATGTAATTAAAATATTTTACTAACAAATTTATTAGTCTGCACTGTAGCTGTGTAGCTTTTTGCCGGTAATATATGTATATACACGATATCTGTATGTAAGTGTGTTGGTTGCTTCTTGTGAGTATATTGCGTAATTATTTTTCGAGTTTTGTTATTAAAATTCAACTTTTATATGCAATTTTAAGTTTTTTATTATTGTTGTTTTTGACTTATACAAATACACGTACATGTAGCATATTATTTGTTAGTAAATACAAAAGATAAAAGATATTTTGATTCTCCCTTCGTTCTGCACAATTTTATTTACATACATATAATTCCTTCATCATTAATTATTTGTCTTTAAACATTATAATAGGATTAAAATGTACATTTATTTGCCTAAAAATTTCCATTTACTTTATTATCTATTACTTTATTAAGGGGGCCCATATTATCAGAATTGATTTTTAGTTTTGCAAACGTCCACTGAAGTTTTAGGTTTTGCTCTAACAGGATACAACGTAAACATGTTCGTTATTTTCAAATTAAACCTTGTCTAAACTTTTACTTTTTTCATACCACTAATATTGAATAGTGAAAATTTTGTATCTATACAATACATTTTTTTTTTTTTTTAACTCCAAAACATTTTAAAAAATTCATTTTCGAATACAAAATTTCCCACTACACAAAATTACCTAGATTATTTTTTCTATGATAACACGTTTTTAAAAGTAATACGTAGTTAAGGTTATGCATCAAGTGTACGCCATGTCGTATGAGTAACACATAATGTGTAAAACAATTGTATGAATGCTCAGTGCATTTGATGTAGGACTTGAATTGCGTATAACGTTTAAAACAACTGTTTTATGAAAGAATCAAACAGCTCCTTATTCTTCTTGATTGGCGTAGTCACCGCTTACGCGATTATAGCCGAGGTAACAACAGCGCGCCAGTCGTTTCTTCTTTTCGCTACGTGGCGCCAATTAGATATTCCAAGTGAAGCCAGGTCCTTGGAGTCATGTGTAGAAGTTCACGCAAGTGAGGAAAGTTTTCTGATCGCCATTCACGTGGGAGTGGCCAGAAACGATTCTTTTACATATGACTCAAGCAGCTCACGACTTCCGGTCTTTGACCAAGTATCCTCTGGGTAGCCTAAGAACATCCNTCGAAGGTGAGCTAAAGTGAGAAGGCGAAACATTCCCTGCATAGGGTTGTGCGCTGGGTTTGGGACCCGCCACGTAAAAAAACCACCCCAATGAAAACCCAGCTCCTTATTATAGAAGAAAATTATATTGGATGATCATATTTTCAAAGCTGTAGATTTACTTGCTTAAATAGTCACATGGTTTAGCATTTCTTAAACAATTTTTTTCTCATATAAAAAATTAAATACTTGTTTAGAATTTTTTTGCTGTTACAAACATGCACCATTAACAAAGAAATTCTGAAATATTTGGAAAAAATATTTTATAGCGACGCCATTTCCGGTGACCCCTCGTAAAAAAGATGCGTCCGCATTGGCAGGATAACTGCTTACAGGATGATCAAAAGTGAAAAATACGTATTCAGTTAAACTTAGAACTTGAACGAAAGAAAAAAAGACTGAAAATTGGATTTTTGAGAGACAATTTTTCAAAAAAATTTAAAATTACGCGATAGATTTTGTTTTCAAATAGTTTTAATCGAAATAAATCCATCGTCCAAGTCTTTAAAAATTGTATCTCAAAGACCTGTGTAAAATTTCATGTAGATCGGTAGTTCGAGTAGTTTTCGAAAAATCCTGTCAATCGATTTCAAAAACACAGCGAGCGCATAATTTCTCAAGACTGTATCTCCGAAACTCCATTATTGACCATTTAGGACAATATTCTAGAGATGTTAATACGACGAAGTTAATAAGACAACTTAAAAAGAATTTGATATTTTGAAACCCGTAAACCCAAACTGAAACTTAAGAGTGTGTTTTAAAAAAAAGTCAACTAACGAAATAGCGCACACCCTCTAATATTTATGTAATGTAAAATATAATATATTAATTCTGCTTGAGGCTTGTAGCTCACTACTACTACTTTAATATTAACTTTTCTATGTACTGAATTTTCTTGAAAAGTGCATATGTTAGTTATACCAACGAGAAATATTCTATTCAGGACTTCAACTAAAAATTAATCAAAATTCACGACAAAAAACGTTTTTGTATATTATTTCTATCGCAGCAGGATCTGCAACTTTTATCTTGTTCTATTTTTGAATATAAAATTTATGCTGTCTATTATTGCTACTTCAATAACAAGTGTTCATTCTTCTATTGCTTCCTATTCAGACTTCATCAACATTCGTTAGCTTTCGATTAAACTATAGCTAATCGAAGCCGTGAAAGGTTGATGATATATGTAGAGGAAGCAATATTATTAATCAGTAAACAGGCAGGATCATAGCACTCTTTGTTCAAGGCATTTTAGTAATCCGCCTTAGCTTTTGTTCAACTATGTGACTGGTTAGTAGCTTTCATATATGAACAATTTTTACAAGCGATTATATGTAGTTCAGATATAGCAAAGAGACAGTATTACAATGATCTAAAAACAATTATCTCACCAGAATATGACAAGCCACTCGGACTGGTTCATTTAAGAAAATGGAATCGATAAAACAAGTTTCTTAGATTGAAATAACTTTTGTTTATGTTCATGTGAAATTTGATCTACATATGTCTGGCGAAAGGTTTATCTGGGGATTTTTACCTTTGAAAAAAAACTGGAACAAGGAAACATGTTTCCAATGTCATCACGGCTACAGCGCTGTCTACATTCTACTGCAGTCTACTTTATCACGAACACCAGTATTCGAAGCACTCAAAGCATTCATTGAAGGTCGGGTTGTGCAGTCATCGAAAACTTGCCTCAGAGTCCATTTCATTTCATTGTGTTAACGACGATAACATCGAAAAAAATTTCAGGCACAATGCTTGAAGATCGAGGTGTGGCATCAGAGCGAAATTATGAATCGATTCAACAGTTTTTTGTTAATATTTTGAGAATTAAGCGTGTCAATGCTAGATTCGTATCAGAACAACCGATTTTTTTAGAAAAACAGCGTAAAACAGAGATCGCAAAAGAGCTGAGTAACAAGTGCTTTACGAACTTTATCCAGCGAAGCAGCTGAAGTAGCTAGTCTATGGGCGGCACATAGACATCCACCGAGCCGAATTCGAATTCAAGAGACTATATAAGCTATTAGCGCCAATTACAGAAATATAAAAAAGAGAGTAGAGAAAAAAGAGCTTTATTATATGGCAGCAATGGTGGCAGACCTTAACCAAAAGACGGTGGACCTACAGTCCTGACATCTATACGACATCGAAACCAACAAAAAAAAAATTTGCTGAAGGCACTGAAGACCATCCCAGCTGAAGCTTATAAAAATTGTTTAAAAAAAAATAGGCTTAAACATTGCTTGTATTGACTCTAAAGCCTAGTTTGAATGCGGTAATAAAGATTTATTCCAGTCGGGCTCAAATTTGATGAGAGGTTATTTTGTCAGTGTTTTGGAACTGCAAGCAATATATTTTTTTTTGAAACTATAAATGCAATTTGAAATAACCTTTGCATTTCTTAATAAAGAAAACTTATTTTTAATGCGATTTATCTCAAAGAAGTTCTACTTAGGAGAAGAGAAGATTCGGATTAACAGCTTGCATTAAAAAATCTCTAAGTCCAATCACTTAATTTCCATTCAGAATC
Source organism: Bactrocera latifrons (assembly GCF_001853355.1). Classification (NCBI taxonomy): domain Eukaryota; kingdom Metazoa; phylum Arthropoda; class Insecta; order Diptera; family Tephritidae; genus Bactrocera; species Bactrocera latifrons. The sequence goes on from NW_017535407.1 coordinate 1,630,625, forward strand.
AGGGACAGCTATGGCAAGCTTTCTACCGATAAATACTCTACTTAATGCCCGCGAATATTGATTATCCATGCAAGGTGCAAGTTTTAATTAATTGCATTATGTGCTGTATTTATTATCAAAGAACACAAAAGTTATATAAACGAGCACATATACATAAACAGTCGTTATTATCCAAAAGCTTAAATTCTCATTTCAATTAATTAAATGGCAAATGGCAATGAAATGCGAAAAACGCTGCATTACACTTACAGCTTAGCTCGGCTGAATGAGCTGAATTGCGATTCAATAATTCGTAAATATCTACAATGCCCAAGAGTGATCAGAAGCCATTGAATTGATTAATTACCAACACAGACATAGAAGCACACACATACAAACATAACGGCAAGCCGTTATAAGAATTGATATGAATATTTCAAATATTTAACAAATAATGCACTCACACTGGCGTTATCATGATTTAAAATACACCAGAGAGGAAAAATCTAGCAGCGCGCACAATGAGTTTGTTTTATTACAGGCGAATATATGTAAATACATATAATATACATATTATGTGTGTGTGTGCGTGTGGCAAAAGGGACAAATGCGAAAAAGCTGCATGTAACGATTACGATAATTTGCAATTAAGTTAAAACACCTGCAAATGAAATCATAAAATCCGACAAAATGAATTGAAAATGTGCGCTACACGAATTTTTAAAAGCGCTCAAGCACACACACATACACACACATTTGCGGGCAATGACAAGCATTTGAAAAGGTTCGAATGAGGGAATACCAGCAACTAAACGCAAAGCAAATACCCAAGACGATGCCACAAGCTGCACGCTGTGACTTTGTATATACACACACACAGATATGCATATTTGTATTGGTGTGTGTGTCAAGTAATACATATGAGTATTTGTAAGCATTTGTGTGTGTATAAAGGCTTACAAGTGGAGCGTGAGAGCGGCGCAGCAGCCTGGCAGGCATGCCTTTGGGACTGCTTATGCTTATATGTGTACTGCTATGTGTGTATAGCGGTGCGGTTATATGTTGTGTGTATGTGTGCTGCCACCATCATGGCAATGAGTACATTTATCAAACGAATCACCACACTCAAATGGAAATTTATTCGAAAATGAACGTGAACACCATAAAACAAATGCAGCGAGTACCCACGCGCACTTATATATATATATATATATATGTATATTAAGGCGGGTTAAAAAAAACATATACTTTTTTAATTTTAAAAATTTTGCTTTTTTTCAGATTCTGAGCAGTTTGCCCAGCAGGAAACATCGGAGACGCTATGAAATGTATATAATTATAACAGCATAACGAGCTGAGAAGAGTTAGACGAGTCCGTCTTCCTCTTCTTATATATGTATAACCAAACTAGGGATAGTTTTTGAGATATCATTCTGAAATTTTGTGCAAGCTCATTTCTCTCTCAGAAGCCGCTTATGTGTCGGAACCGTCAATATAGAACAACTTTAGCATATAGCTGCCATACAAACTGAACGATCAGAATCAAGCCCTTGTATGGAAAACTTTTTTATTTGACGAGATATCTTCACCAAATTTGCTATGAATTATTTTCCAAA
>NW_017535407.1:1632334-1638192 GCF_001853355.1 Bactrocera latifrons
CAAATTTGCTATGAATTATTTTCCAAAACAATGGTTTAATCACCGAAGAAATTGTTCAGATCGAACGTCTAGAACATATAGCTGCAATACAAACTAAACCATCAGAATCAAGTTCTTGTATGGAAAACTTTTTTATTTGACGAGATATCTTTCCGAAATTTAGCATAGGTCATTGCCCGAATCAACTCTATAACCTACCCGGACATTGCTCAGTTCGGATCGCTATAGCTTATAACTGTCATACAAACTGACTGATCAAAATAAAGTCTTTGCAGTAGTATGGATCATTGTTTAAAACAACGGTATATTTAACGAAGAAATTTTTCAGATCGGACGCCTATACCATATAGTTGCCATACAAACTGATCGTCTTAAATCTAATTCTTGTATGGAAAAAAATTTTATTTTATAAGATATCTTAATGGAATTTTGCACAGATTGTTGCTTAAAGCAATTTGTTGGACCCACCATAATATACATCTACATATATAGTATACGTAGGTAGTATTCTCTGCATGTATTTGTGTGTGTGTGTGTGTTTGTCACTTTTACATTCCCATTTTAATCTCTGACATTTGTGATTGTTGCGCAGCTAAGCCAGCGGTAAACATATGGCGTACACGTAAAACGGTAAATGAGGGTACCTTCGCTCCAGATAAAGCGTGCCACATTAACGCACTTGTACATATGTATGTTATACCACACACACACCACAACCTACAACCACTTACACAAATAGCTTATAGCTTCATCGGAGCATGTTGGAGGTCTGCTGCGTGTACTGTTTCCCAAGCAACAACAATGTAACCATAAAGTCCACACTTTATCCGCATTACCTTTCGCACTTTTATCGCTTTAACTCAATGAGCGCTGCCGACACTCACCTGTACGTATGTAGGTGTGTTTAGAGGGTAAGCAAATTTATTGGATTTTAAAATCGCTCCCCTGAGCTTTTCTGGAAATCAACGCTTCCCGGCGGCGCAACCGCCCAGTTCTCTTCTAAATGCTCTTATAACTGTAGTGTATTACAGCTAAAACCGAAGCTTTGCCTTAAAGCCGAAGTGTAATGGTATGGCAACGTCTCCGGCACCAGAGTCGGGCGACATCAATTCATTCATTTTCACTTTAATCTATTGAACGACAGTGAAAGAAGTGCCATTCAGGTGGCTACACTACAAAACACGCACAAACACACACACATTCTCACTAACGCTGTCTCATACACACATGTGCAAGTATCTACTTGCAATATCCGTTTTGTGTTCACACATACACATGCAACTCACTGTGGCAACTTTGCTGCCGATGATGATGATGACATGTCGGTGAGTTACCTTGGTAAGCTACTTGATAAAAGCTATCAATGTTGAGCATGACGTTGCCATTTAACTTAAATTACTTGTCAGGCTAAGCAAAAGGAATTGGTTGCACTGCATATGTATCTCTCTGTGTTGTGTGCGTGTGGGTGTGGTATAGGTTTAGTCTAATAAATATAATATATGCAGTTACAAAGCCGACAACCCTATTGGAAGTGTTAGCTGCAGTGGCGATGACTAGGTGAATGCCTGTAAGGGCTTATCAAACCAGCGCAGCAAGACAATTTGTCATACCTTTTGACATGACATAAACTTAGGCAAACAATTTTTGTGCTCAGGCGATGGGAGTTCTAAGAAATTAAGATTGAATATTGTAAGCGATAGATCTAATGTAAAGTAAAACTCGGCTATAAGCGTGTCTGCGCCAGTGAGGTACAAAAAAATCTTTGCGCTTTTGTGCTGTGCAAACATTTCCTGAACCAATTGTTCTAAGATATCAATACAAAAAAATATATATTCAACGTAAAAAGCAAAAAATCATACGTTGATGATTTTATCTACTCATAAACCTATTTTTTACACCCAAACGTTTAACTAATAATTTTTTGGAACAATAAAAGTGAACTTTGAAAAATCGTCTCTTCTTTACATTCGTCGAACTTTTTGATGCATGTTGTTGTTGTATCAGCATAAAACTTTCCCAAACAGTTTTTAGAAATGTTACTGAGGTGACCGACTTTGTGCTGTTATGAATTTGAGACACGTTCTGATTATATAAGTCTTAATGACGTAAGATCGAAGCCTGTCTCTTATACACATCTAGATGTGTATAAGAGACAGTCTCAAGGTCGTTATGAATTACGATCCAAGCGAGGTGAAGACTGCTCTGTTGTTGTTGTATCAGCATAAAACTTTCCCAAACAGTTTTTAGAAATGTTACTGAGGTGACCGACTTTGTGCTGTTATGAATTTGAGACACGTTCTGATTATATAAGTCTTAATGACGTAAGATCGAAGCTGTTCATGAATCAAATAGTGGGACTTATAGAGAAAAGTCGAGTTTGCATACATTTACTCAAAAACATGTTTTCTTTTTATCAGAATACACCCGAAGATTCCAAAACTTTTTTTGGAACAATAGAACTGAACTTCAAAGAATCGTTTATAACAGTCTTCTTTTCATTCGTCGAGCTTCTTGATTCATGTTGTTATTGTAACAGCATAAAACTTTCCCAAATGGTTTATAAGAATGCTACTGAGGGAACTAACTTTGTACTGTTATGAATTCAGGTCACGTTCCAATTATGTGAAACATAATGGCGAAAGATTGAAACTGTCCCATAAATCAAACAGTGTGACTTATAGAGAGCAGACGAGTTTGCATAAGCAAATGAAGGTAAGGAACTATTGAAATTGCATTGAAAGGCAATTTTAACACTGTACTGATTTCTGGAATCAGACAATTTTAATAGCCGTCTTTTTATGTAGAACCAACAATGGATCAGTACTCCAACCCACATCAAACAATTTATTGCTGAAGTTTTTCATAACAGAGAGATCTTTCAGCAAAACTCATTCAAAAGCTTCGTGGACTCACTATTCTTCGAAAATCTATATGGTATGCTTAATAATTTTTTGAGCAGAAAGCTCGTGTTGTCCGAGCAACAAGGGTTATTTTTTGGTATCAATTATATAGCAGTGAATTTTGTTATTTTTTCAAAAAGTTATTGTTTTCACAATTCTTTGCATACAAAGAAATACTGAACTGCTGAGGTCAAAAATATCTCTTAGAATTTTTCAATAGACCCTTTTACCAAAAACTTTATTAAGAATTTGAATGTGTCAATACTACGAGTATTTGTGTTGCTATATTTGGAACGTGAAATCAGTGATCAAGAATCTTGACTAGACCAAAATCATCTAGCTGTATTCATCCATTTTGAAGAGTCAAGGCATTCTAACAGACATCGCGACAGTAAAAGAGAAACACTTGAAACTTCTTTCTTGTAAAAAGTATTTTCACATTCGGTTGTTTCGAAAATTGTCAATAGGCATATTTTTGGACTATTTTTGCCAACTGGTTACAATCATATCTATGCCTACAAGTCTTCTTATGCAAATAAATGTGTGAGTGAAAGAGTTTCACCCAGGCTCATGGCCCTCATAATTCATACAATTTGCCGCTCATTTGCATCGAATGACTGGCTGCGTTCAAGTCTAAACACATTACATAAAACCAACACAAATACATGTACACATACATATAGTACATACTAATATATGTATATACATATACATATGTATATATAATATTGTATACAGCTATGTTGTGCAACGTCATCAGCATAACCATATTTGCATGCGTGTAAGTGCACACGAAGCACACTTAAAAGTGATTTTGAATTTTGCCTAAATTATTGCCTTTATACCACGGGCCCTTATGTATTCGATTACAACGCACTTTTTGTTGTAGGCTTTGTTGTACACTTGTCACGCCCGGCAATACATCAATCACCGCAAGCAGAATTTTCATTATCATGCTTAGCCGGCATGCCTTTGGTGCCCACATGCACTTATGCAAGTACACAAACACACATAAACAATCATATGGTCATACACACACACACACTGATAAGCTCATACAAACTCTGACATGTGTATGTGTATATTCTGTGCCTTTACATGGGCATACATTATCTTTCCGCTGCTCTTTATTTCAATCCTCTGTGTATGAAATGTCCAAACGCACAGTATTTTAAATTTGTGTCTTTGTGTGCGGGTGAAGCAGAGAGGCCAAAGCAAATCATAAATAATACTGAGAATTAAGTGCATTTTAGAAAATGGATTTTCTAGCATAAAATTCTATGTATTTGATTGGCAAAAATATTGACGAATGCGGACAATGTTCCATAAGAGTTCGGATGGGGAGAATATGTGGGCGTTGCTGGCGGTTGAAACAGACATTTCAATTGGAGTTGAGTAGTCATTATTTACGTTTTTGAAAATATTTCCGATTTTTGTCAGTTTCAAATAATTTGTTCATACCTTTAATCCAAGAAATAGCCGCGGCCAATATTTGATAGATATAAACTCAAACAAATAAATAACAAAGATTGTTCTTTCGTATAATAATAAGCATTTCCCATTAAATTGAAAGTTTCTATATTTTTCCTTTAAACAAAAATAGGGGACCTAGAATTGGATCACCCTTTATAATGAAAGTATTCAATAGTTTTCTTATCTATAATCTATATTTCCGCTTTTTATAGCCAGTGGAAAAGTTATGAAAAAATTAAATAAAAATCGCTGCCTACATTGAGGATGCTGTTGAAAAAATCCGATGCTCGAGAACGAAAAAGCGAATATTAGCTAAAGTTGACAACGAACGAAGGAGTGCTGTTTATCGGTCGATATAGTCATATGTAAAACAAAAATCCAAAATAAGGCCAAACAAGCTATCCCTATATCATTCCTAAGATCTTCCGAGTATCAGCTATAAAGTCGCATCAAGCGTGTTTTTTCAGTTCAAATAGAACATCCGCAACTGGATTGAGCCTAAGACGGTATCATTTTAGATTTTTATCTATACAGTCACAAATCAATACCACTATATTGAAATTGCTTTCAGCATCAGAACTTGTTGCTTTTAAGCATTATAAATTTCGTATGAGTCCACTTATAAAGCTCTGACTGTCACCCAGAGAAATAGCAATTCTACCGAATTTTCTGGAGCCAGCATACGAATATTATATCAAAAAAAACTTTACATAGATTACTAACTATTTTAAAGCCAGCTCCCGCATCCAATCCACTAAAAGCAATTGATTTTGAGCTGGTATATCTAAATTTTGTACGAGAACCTCAGCAAAACTAACACCTTCGCAGCGGATGCCGAGCAGCGAAGCCAAAGCTGGATTGCTTCCTTTACAATTTTTTCAAAGCCATCGAATCTTAGTTTCGAATGGACGATCTTTATTTCACTCTTAAAAAAACAAAAAGAGTTTTTAAGGAGTGGAGAAGCAATTCAAAGGTAAAGAGAGTGATTTCGATGGTTGAAACAAATGCATAGAGACTGTCCATCACTAAAAATATGTCGCATATTGTTTGGTGTTTTTGATAGAAAGGAAACTGAAATAATGAAAATCATCAGATTCACTCTTTACCATTAAAAAAATTGTTTTATCTACTCTTAATAAGTAACATTTACAAATTATAAACTTTAATCTAATTCTTAATTTTGGCTGTTGAAATTTTTGTTTCTGTAGCTGAGCAGCTTAAGAGCGCAACGCTTAAAACTGTCTTGCCTTTCATGATTCGGCTAATTCCGCTTGTTCGCGGATTGCGCCCCTCGCGTCGGTTGGGCGGGAGGAGGGTAATCGTTGGGTATTATTAATTATGAATRATGTATGGCGGAATTTTCAGCTGCAAAACTAACTTTCTCAGGCTTCCAAGGAACATAGCAAGTTTTTTGAAGTTGTAGATAATTATATTTTGGAGGATGGGGTCATGTGTAGAAGTTCACGCCAGTGAGGAAAGTCTCTG